>NC_092642.1:45071252-45365006 GCF_039555335.1 Amphiura filiformis
TGTCATCCGCCAATTATGCGCTGGATTTTTTTGAAAGTGAATACTGTGCGATAACAGAAAAAGTAAACATTATAACTAAATTCTAAACGTATTTGGACAAATTAAAAGTGCCTTAAACAAACCTCAAATAAAATAACAAGCCCTTAACGGTTGCAAAATCGATATAGCACAATCACATACATTCATATATAAAATATAAAGAAGAAAATCCCAAGAAACTGTGTAACCCTATGTACTGCACATGTTAAATTACATCTCTATATTAACTCGGGGTCATGACGTCCCATTAAGTGCATTTTTCCAACCAACATCCCGATAACATAAGCTCTTCTTCCCGCGGTCAAACTCGGTTTACTCCGCGCTCGCGTATCAACCAACCATCGCCCTGGTTTGCGCGGCCTGCTATCACTCCCAACATGCCGTCTTCTTCGCAAACCACATTTCCCAAGGGTCTGTTTACGAAGTATCAGAAATTAAGTAAAAATGTACAAAGTGATCAAGAATGGTGGCACCCTGGGGATGATGCAGTTTGTATTAAGGGAAATGCGTAACTTAGCACTGTTCAGGTGTCAATGGGCTATTGCAGTTAAAATTCACACCCTTATGGAAGACATGACTTTAATCTAAATTAATCTACCACACATGTACAAGGGTGAAGATTTCAAATAGAGTCACTCATTCAGGTAACCCCATCATTTGAAATTCACACTCCCTCTGTAGAAGATTAAGGTCATGTCTACCACAGGGGGTGTATGGATTTCAAGTGGAATAGCCTAATTCTGGGATGTAATTGACACCCAGTTTACCCCTGTTTGTCAAACATAAACATATCGACAGGGAAGTTTTAAGGTTAGCAACTTCTTCAAACTGTTGCGATTTGGTAGTTCACAGCATCTTGTCTTGCGAATGGTAGTGAGCTTTGGCATAATTGCATTGATCATTTCATAGCGAGCGTGTAGAAGAATTCAAATATCACATATATATTTTTGTAGGTCCTGTGGTTCTTGAGTTAAGTTGTAAAGAGAGTGATTATTTCGCTATCTCAGGATTAAATTGTTCTATTTTCAATAGCTGCTATCACTGTAAATAATTATTACTCAGCTGTTGAATAAAAAAACACGGTGTAACAAAATGGGTAAATTGAACTTAATGCTGATTAAATTGTACTCATTGAGTAAAAAAAAAAGTTGGAAACCCTTATACTCCTAAGCATCTAGAGTGTATACATGTTCAAGTATAGAGTGTTGAAAGCACTTAAGCGTGACATCTGCTGCTCGAAAACGCACTTATAGTTATTTTGAAAAAAGGTGAAAGTTAAAAAGTTGAACGATTTCCAAATTTGACATTTTTCTTCGATTATTTCCATTTTATAGAGTACAAGCTGTCGAAGTACATTGTACGAAAACCTGAACCTAAGTAATGCAAGAAAGGATCGTGAGATATCGTATATTTGGGCTTTTAAAATCAAAACCGATTTCTCTCAGAAAGCTAATTGTAAACGATAAACACTGATAAATCTGCCATCAAAGTGCAATTATATTGATCTTTAAACCAATGTAGGTTTAGTATTAAAATTTAAAATACAACTTGATTTATATTTGACATGAAAAGACAATCAAAATCAATTATACCAAAAGGCTATGCAATATGTATTCCAGTTAAGATCCATACCCCCTATGGAAACATGACCTTTATCTTTCACACAGAGGGTGTACTGTAGACTTCAAAATGGGGTCACCAATTCAGGTAACCCCATTTAATATTCACACTCCCTGTGTGGGTCTTCCATAGGGGTGTATGAATATCAACTGGAATAGCCTTCGTTGTATTTAACATACATGTCATCTCTCGAGCTTTTAAACATGTGTACATAATTTAATTATTTTTGAAACCAAATGAATTGTTTAAAAGGCGTGTTTATCAATATTGTCATCTCTAGAGCTTTTTAACTTATACCGGTATATAGCGGACGTCCGTTTGGCGGCAACATGGCACATTAAAACAGTTAAAACAATACCAGAATTGCCTAAAACATAACATTTTTAGTATTAAAGAGGGCGGGTTAATATCAAAGACAACTTCTTTTTTTCTCCTGAGCTTTATAACATGTTTAACAAACGTCCGTTCTGAGGCAACATAGCAACATTAACCCCATGGGCACAACCTTTCTTACAGTTCTCCTAATTGGTTAATTACATGATAAAAGCATTTGAGTAACCAATGAAAATGGAGCTTTTAGATCTATCACCAATTTTAAGCTTAATCCCCATCAGCCATACTGACCATTCTTACCATGTCTCTGATTGGCTCAACAGATGATATAGCCCTCTTTGTAACCAATCGAAATAGTTCTTAGATGCTGATATATCGACAGGTAGTGCCCTTGGGGTTAATCCAATCTTTACCAGAATTGTCTACATAACATTTTACCATTAAAAAGGGCGGGTTATCAAAGACAGTTTCTTTATTCCTCTATAATAAAATTGATGGTTGATTTTAATAATATTATCTAAGCTCCCGATTATGAGCCTACAGGGACAAATAATCTTTGCCTCTGTTGCATGATGTATGGCATTCATGATTCCATCGACTCATTCATGAGTTTTGAATGTTGTAGTACTAGTTTTAAGGCACATACATTAAGATTATGAACCATTAAGTTCACCCCCGTATGTTCTTTAAAACTAAGGCTATATATAGACCAGAATATATCCTATAGTATGGCCCTTTTTACCCGAATCAGTCATGATTTTTGGTGCAAATTTGGTCACAGATGCGATTCCGATATGGACGTGTGCCCCATATGTCACATTTGTGCCTTACTTTGGCTTTTAACGCCAAGGCGTGCCACAAGCGCACTTCGACAGTGCATCAAATTGTCCTGCATTTTATTGTGCCCTATATGGTATGGATATCGCGTTGTTGTATCGTCGGTAAATAAGGGGAATAAAAAAATCTGACTATATCAGAAATCATCGCCTGTAGCTAAATGAATTCTAAAACATCAATTAGCTACATCGGTTATCTATGTTAATTTAAGAAGCAGATTTTATGTAAAACACCGTAAAGGCACCTATATAATTGACATTGATTTGGTCAACAAAATACAATTACTCTGAAGATTTAATGTTACCATAGTAACGAGGATAACGCGAGTCTAAATCAGTGTCATCATCCGTCTTAAGTGTCTCTTTATTAAATAAAAAAGGGAATTATATAGAGTGATTCTGATTCAAGTGGCAAGAACACGTAATTTCATTTAAGGGGGTACTACACCCCTGCCCAATTTTGTTCCTATTTTTGCATTTTTCTCAAAAATTATAGCGCATTGGTGACAAGTAAGATACGTATAGGCCCTATTATAGGGGCAAGGACTACAACTACTGCACTGGAAATTTTACTTCAACACAGACAACAGTTGTGGAGTTACAATCAAAAATGAGGGAAACCAATATTTGATCAATAAATCAATAACTACTTGTCTTGAGTTGCTGAATTATCAATGCAGTAATTGTAGTCTTTACCCCTATAGCCTATACATGATATAATAATTAATATACATATCTTACCTGTCACCAATGCGCTATAATTTTTGAGAAAAATTCAAAAATAGGCACAACATTGGCCAGGGGTGTAGTACCCCCTTAAGATTGTCGTATATAAGGAGGCAAATTATTATCGGGGCAATTATGGAATACATTTTACATACATAAAAATGAAGTGCCATATGATAGAGAGGTCATGGCGTATCTGGTGAAGGCGGGCAGATGAACCATGATAAAAGACCTCGTTACAGTCGGTTCCAATAAGCCCGATTCTGTAAATACGCCCTGACTAGATATCTATACGGCGACCCCACCCCGTCACCAAGTTACTTGTTGCCTGGCTGAAGTTTCGTGTGCATTATATCTCCTAGGATTTCAGCTGTTAATGCCCAGATATACTTGACATTGCAAACATGAATCGAGATGGAAGCATATCAGCAAACGATAAGACTTAAATCAGATACATCCATATCTATATCGCAAACGTTTCTTTCACCTTTTACTCTTTACTGATGGTAAATGTGTTTGAAATTATTACAAAAACAATAAACAATTTAGGCTATATGATAAAGTTCGTGATTATAAAGCTGACACAAGTGAAGTTATATATACACATAAACAAGACCAGACTTAAGACCACACTGACAAAAACACTCTCCCCTCTACCATCCCCAACACCCTGTCATTCCCAGCACCCTATAAAATGTACAAGTTTTATATAGGCATATACCAGTAAGCTTTCACGCTGGAATTCTGTTATTAAATCCTCACCATTGTGTCACTCACCAGAAATGCATTCAACAGTTCAAGCCAGGATTATTGAAATGCCGTCTTTTAAAATTGAAAATCAGAAATCAAAATACGCATGCGCTGTATGCCATGCCACCATCACGCATAACACTTCATAGAACTTCAACTTGGAGGATGAGTCCTTATAAAAGTAAGAGCTCCTGAAAGTTGAATTGAATGCACTCTACAAAGGCGTATCAAGTTTATCACTTCAAAATTAAATGAACATATGGTCATAGAAAACATACACTTCTATATATAGTAAATACATAAAACTATTGCAAACACACGTGACATACTGTACGTCTAGGGAGATAGCGCCCCGTGATTTTGTAAATAATTATGCTGATACATGTTTCTAAAAATTGTAATTGTGCATGCCAAATCATTGAAAACTTTGATGACATCAATTAAAACCCCTCCTCTGTCTAATTAAGGGTAGACGAGGTATTGTTGTTCGAAGCAAAAAATCGATTTTCATTATCTATAGCAATTATATTATTGAAAATTAACGCCTTGATGATTTGCAAAAGTTCATTTTACAAATCATATACTTTGCAAACTTGCTTAATTTATTGCTGTTAATGAGTTATGTACCTTTTACAAAAGTGTTGCTGTTCCAGCCCTCTTTACAACGTAACTCAAGAACCGCAGCACCTATAAAAGTTTATCTGTGATATTTTAATTCTTCTACACGCTCGCTATGAATTGAGCAATGCAGTTTTTGCCAAAGCTCACTACCATACGTAAGATGCTGTGAACTACCAAATCACAACAGTTTAAAATAATTAATAACCTATAACGTATTTCGATCACACGATTTGAATACGCTTTCATTGTCTGTCAATCTTTCTTTCTTTGTCATTGTCTTGGTCTATACATTGTTTCTGTCTCTCTCCCTTTTTCTTTCTTTCTTTCTTTCTTTCTTTCAATGTAAACTTGTCTATCATTTGCATGCTCTGTAATTACACTCTAAAATATTTTACTCAACACTGAGTAAAAGGTCACAACTCAACAGTTGAGTAAAAATTACTCAACATTGAGTTCATAAGTCTAACTCAACAAATAAGTAAAATAATTCTCAACATTGAGTAATTTTTATTCATTTGTTGAGTTGTGACCTATATGAACTCAATATTTTTGCAGTGTACCAATGTACACTTTCCTTTCTTTGGATCTCCGTGCAAAACTACTGATGACCAATGTTAACTTTCCTTTCACTGGGCCTCCGTGCAAAACTACTCATCAAATACTCTGATAACCAATGTTAACTTTCCTTCCATTGGACCTCCGTGTAAAAGTAATCATTACATGCTCTGTGATAACCAATGTTAACTTTCCTTCCATTGGACCTCCGTGTAAAACTAATCATTACATGCGCTGTGATGACCAATGTTAACTTATCGTTCATTGGACCTCCGTGTAAAACTAAGCATTACATGCTCTGTGATGACCAATGTAAACTTATCGTTCATTGGACCTCCGTGTAAAACTAATCATTACATGCTCTGTGATGACCCATGTAAACTTACTTTTCATTGGGCCTCCGTGTAAAACTAATTATTACATGCTCTGTGATGTCCAAGGTAAACTTTCTTTTCATTGGACCTCCGTGTAAAACTAATTATTACATGCGCTGTGATAACAATTGTGATGTGCCCTGAGTAATTTGATTTGATTATTCATCTTTATTTACAATTAAAATCTGTGTCATGAGACATTTTAGGGATTCTCCTTTCTTGCATCAACTTGATCAAAAACAAATTGAGTCATTTCTAATTTTGGATCATATGGGAATACCTCTAAAGGTAAATGAAGATGATGTCACGGGATTCCCCTCAGGAAGTGATGTCAGGGGATTCCCCTCAGGAAGTGATGAAATGTGAAAGGTTAATGTTATAATTAAGACTTTGGAATTTCCCAGACTGCAGAATAGTGTGAAGGTAGTAATAGCCTATTGATAGAATGGGGGTTTTCCCATGCTTGGTATAAGAAAAGGTAAACATATTTCTTCACAGTTTATAGTGTTGATCTGGGCTAGCTAGCTAATATGCTTACAGTTCAGTTCCTTCAAAGAAAGGAAATTGCAAACCAGAAATATTTTAGGTAGTCAAAGTACTACTATTTGCCAGTGTTGTCGGAGAAGATCTAGAATACGTCAAAGAACGTACTTCTTCCAAGAAAGGAAAATATATTCTTCTGTCGACTTGCTGAAGTCTGGTGTTTTAATTCAACGCAACTGTCAAAATAAGTGCATGGGGACAACTGCATCGCAGTCCTGCTTCCTGAAGATATTGTGTGAAAGGTGGAAATAACACCAAGTTTGGAGAAAGCAGCGCAAGGAGTTTAATATTGGAGAACGGCGCAAGGAGTAAAGTGATTTGGAGAACTGCGCAAGGAGTTACGAATGTGTTTGGAGAACGACGCAAGGAGTTTAGTATACTTGGGAGAAAGTAACACCATTTTCGTATGAGGATTTTATACGCAAGGATTTATCAATGCAAGTGTACAAAGGACTTCGCTGATTTTCGCAGGACAAGTGAATAAGGATATAGGCCTATTACATCAGTCGTCCAGAACATTGCAAGAACTTTATGATCACCAAGAAGAAGAATGCTGGCTAAGTACTAAATAGTTAAAGAGTGATTATATTTGATTATTATGTATGTGCATTTGTTGTCATATATTGTACCAATCATAACTGGCTTTCAATTAAAGACTTAGTTTATTAGCTTAATCAAACAGTGTATTTGTGTTGTGCATTCGTGTGAATTTGGGTAAAAGGTGATTTTGGCCTTGAGTCAAGTACGACTCGTAACACAATGTAGACTTTCCTTTCATTGGGCCTTCGTGCAAAACTACTTATTAAGGGTAGACGAGGTATTGTTGGTCGAAGCAACCTAAAAATCGATTTTCAATATCTAGATCAATATATTATTGAAAATTAACACCTTGATGTTTTGCAAAAGTTCATTCTACAAATCGTATACTTTGCAAACTTGCTTGATTTATTGTTGTTAATTAGTTATGTACGTTTTACAAAAGTGTTGTTGTTTCAGCCCTCTTTACAACGTAACTCAAGAACCGCAGCACCTATAAAAGTATACTGTGATATTTTAATTTTTCTACACGCTCGCTATGAATTGAGCAATGCAATTTTTGCCAAAACTTACTACCATTCGTAAGATGCCGTGAACTACCAAATCACAACAGGTTAAAATAATTAATAACCTTAAATACTCTGCGTATACCCTCATTTTCATTAACGCCGCGAGGACGTGCAATAAGCAACACTGTATCAGAGTAAAATAACTTCAGAAATCACTCTTTCTCACATTTTAGAGGATTATTTCTTTTATTATAGCCATTCAAAAGGGCTTAAAACAACAAAAGCCCAATTTGTCAAAAATTCTAATTATTCGTTGGTGTGTAATTAGCAAAATCGAAGACAAAAAAGTTACCAGTTGAGCCCTTTATTTCTTAGTGTATTTACTGTTTAATTTAATCAATGAGCAAGTAGTAAAATGACCCAAATTATTTATTTTAACACTCTTTATATTGATAAACCGTATGCACATATCAATAAATCATGGCAATACGAACGCATAACCCGCTAAGTCACACGAGTTTGGTGTTATTTCTGGTCACAGTAACATTTCATTTATATATAAGTTGGTCAATTTATCACGCACGGTGGTTAGGACGATGGTTCCATGCGTCTTTGCGATTTATTTGACGAAAGCTCAAGAGTAATTATTACGCTCTCTCAGGATTAAATTGTTCTAACTTTAATAGCTGCTATCATGTTCATTTTAATTACTGATTGTGTTTATATTATATATTCGCATTTTTTCTAAGTGGTCTAAACACTGTTCAAGACAGTGGACTGTGGAACAGTGTAATACACATAATCATGCATAACTCGAAAACGCAAAATCGGAATCAACAGGAATGTGGGGAACACGCTTTTTTCGTGGATCAACTGAAAATATCATAAAAAGAGGATGCTAGGATCCCGAAATACTCCTCTCAGTTGTTTAAAGGTGATGTTTTTACAGGCATTGCTGGCTCTCTTCACACCTCCCCATTTTACTTGTTTATTGTTGTCGTGATATGGACATATGATTGATTTGATATAAATGACAAATTCGACCATTTGCATACAAATCAAATTTTCGGATTGTCAAGTCAGAATTTGATATATACACGAAAATCTGAAAACGAATATCCTTTATATCAGTCAATTTTACTTCATATATCTCTTATCATACTTGCAATATCTTGAATTTTCTATACTTTATTATTAATAAAGAAGTATAGGCAATTTAATAAAGGCGTTCATCTCCCAGTGGTCAGGTTGGTCAACTGCAACTCGTGTCAAGATGTTATGATTTAGATATGTGGTGTAATAATGATCGGTTAGACACGTGGTACTTGTTGTCACAAGCGGGATATATTAACTGCAATATTATTAGATTTTAATTAAACTGATTAAAAAACCTGATTGTCTGTGTTTGAAGTGGGTGGGGTCAAGTTTATGCCGTTAATGACATAAAAGAGAGTGTTGGAGAGAGTACGTATGAAAATATACAAGAAGAAATATTTCTTTGTGCGCGAGTTTTTAACTTTTATGCTAACAAAGTGACCTGTGCAAATTGATTTGTTAACCTTGTATTTGAGTATTAAAGGTTTATTCTTCAATAACAAAAGCTTCACTCTAAGTCTTAGAATGAAGTTCGACTTAGAACCCATTTTGGCCTGTATACGGAACCCTCTTAATGGTTCTAAAATGAACCGTTTTTCCCGACAAATGGTCCTAAAATGAATTTAAAAAGGTTCTATAGGCTTGTTGGTTATTCAAAGAACCATTTTATGGCTTTAAGAACCTTTTTGGTTCTATATAGAACCTTTAAAATGGTTCTTTGCCAAGGAACCAGTTTAAAGGTTTCTCTACATAACCTAAAAATATTCTCAAACCCATAAAACGGGTTCATTAGAACAAAAAAAAGCAAATAGAACCTTTTAACCTTTTTTGGTTCCTCATTCGAACCATTTGTCAGGAAATGGTTCTTTCCGTATACAGGACAAAAAAGGTTCGAAGTCGAAAACTTTATTCTAAGAGTGTATCGGCTGAAGACAACACTGATTCTATGAGGTTCTATAGGCTTGTTGGTTATTCAAAGAACCATTTTATGGCTTTAAGAACCTTTTTTGTTCTATATAGAACCTTTAAAATGGTTCTTTGCCAAGGAACCAGTTTAAAGGTTTCTCTCCATAACCTAAAAAGATTCTCTAACCCCTAAAACGGGTTCATTAGAACCAAAAAAGCAAATAGAACCTTTTAACCTTTTTTTTTTTTTTTTTCGAACCATTTGTCAGGAAATGGTTCTTTCCGTATACAGGACAAAAAAGGTTCTAAGTCGAAAACTTTTTTCTAAGAGTGTATCGGCTGAAGATAACATGCTGATGTATCTGCTGATGTATAATGCTATCTACCGTAGATAGCATTTTTGCTATCTACCGTAGATAGCATTTTTGCTATCTACCGTAGATAGCATTTTTTCTCCTTAATTAATTATCAATTTGCATGCTTTGTTTTCTAAAAAGTAATGTTTCCCAATAAAAATATTTTTGTATGAAACAAATTGGGCACTTTCAAGCTAGAATGTTATTGAAATAAAAATTGAGAATTTCCACTTTGCGAAGAATGTCATCAAACATCTTTGATTGTAAATTAATTCTTTTTAAATAACATTTTGCTCTTGTTGAAGTCATCTGAATTATACTAAAAGTGCATTGAACAAACAAAGTATACACTCTAAGAAATAAAGGTTCTAAATGGAATCTTTTTTGTCCTCTTAGGAAAACCCTCCCTCTTGAACCTCTAAAAAAGGTTCTTTAATTTTGGAGAACCCTTAAAGGTTCTCTAAATAATCGAAAACGGTTCTGCATCACATTTTCCGGGCCATTTCGACGGTTTTGGAACTATTTTAGGTTCCTTAGAGTACCTCTAAGGGTTCTCCTGAGAGAAACTTTAAAACCTTTTTAGAACCTTTATTTCTTAGAGTGTATAGAAAATAGAATAAGGCGTACACACTAAATTAGCCTGAAAAGGATTTCGATCTTAGTAGGCGTAAAACCTATAATTGCTTACACGCGTTAAGAAAAGTTTTCTCACACAAAATTACGATAAAATGAAAGCAACATTAAACAAGCCCACACGCACCTAGCACGAATAATCTGAAATTTGATCAACTATATTATATATCATTTATTTAACAAATTGTATGTCCAGTCGTCAATTAGATTATCTTCACTTTTATGACTATTTGATTTGCATTTAGTTTCTACAAATGCGAAAAGAAATAGCAGTTTTGACCTTGTCCGATACGCTGGGATAATAGAAAAATCCCGCGAATAATACGGCACAGACGGATCACCAAACGGCCGTGCTTATTAAGGTATAAAATACTAGTATTTGACGAAGAGATTGTTCCCAATGCTTTAAAAGCTTCCAATCTTTTAAGCAAATACGACATTTAGACCTTTCCCCTTTTTTTTCAATCTTGTAAAAAGTTTTTCTCGGCATGGGAACTACCTGTCATAGCGCAGCTGTATTACTTGCATGCAGTGTATATGGGTTGAAATTTGGACGTGCGGATGAAAGAAATGGGACGTACAAAATATGACGGCGTTTGATTAACTGACCGTCCGCATGTCATTGCCAATTGATGGTCTTTTTGTTACGAACATTTAACAAATTTTGATCAAATAATGATTCAGAATTTTTCAAAATATCATACTTTTATGACCATTTTGACAAACTCTGCAGAATTCAAAAGGGCACTAACTTAGTATTTATTCAATTAATTTTGCGACAGCCTTTTGATATTCTGGACACATTCTAATTAAATGACTTCTTTTTAATGGCTATCCGTACATACGAGTCGCGTGCATGGTGTGACGTTGACGGCAGGCCATCGCTCTGGAGTTGGTCACTCCGTCCATCATATAAACATAAACGCTTGTAGATACTTATTTTAAGGACCCCATATCCTCAGTCCATGTCTTTATATTCGTCTTATTCCAATGACAATCGTACTGCTATATACATTCAAGAAAACCCCGCAGGCGGCGTTAATGGGGGAAATATACTTCGGAATTGGTTAAAATCAACATTTAAAACCGGTTAAGAAATAAAAGGCCAACTTAGCGAACCTTTTATTGGACCTTTCCTCCCTGTTAAGCCAATGGCTATTTGATAGGGGTATAATTTCTTGACCATACATTTATATAGAAGTCGAATGCCCGCTTACTATTCCCCGTAAATTTGCCTCAAGTTTGCCTCGGAACACTCTTCTGTTTGCTTTAATTTCGTTCAAGAATTGACAGGAATGTTAATAGCCCGTATTAAACATCATCATTGTTTGCTAAGAAAAAAAATGCAAATAATAAAGATTGTGAAAATCTACAACCTATTTTAACCCTATGAGAACTACCTGCCGATTGGCCAAAATGAATATTGTGTCCAATTTTGAACCAATCAAGGAGGGTGTTAATAAGATAATCTGCAAATGCAAGTTTGACTATAAATAGTTTAAAGCCTAGTCATTATTGGCAATTGGAATGAGCATTTCAAGTTATCAACCAATCAGAAATGCTGTAAGATGACCAGTAGTGTACAGGGGGTTAATTGATAAAGATCTACTATATTCGTCTACTTTTTTAATTACTGATATATTAACCTGAGTACACATATGTAATACGGTAACCCATATCACATCAATTAAATTAACAGCTATCTTGATGAACTTCAAAACCAAACAAGACTATGAAAGTGATATGGGGTGCAACTTGGTTATGAACTTCAAAAACAGAGAACATGGCAAATATAAGACCTTATGAAGTTTTTGATTGTATTTCAATAAATAGGCTATATTATAATAATAGTAAATCGTTTGTAGTTCTAATTTTCTTATTTTGATTCATTTTTCGTTTTCGTATATTGTGATCTTCTTTCTACTAACTTTTATTTATATAATCCATTTGATCAAGCACTGCTAAAACCCCGGTGTTTTAAAATAATTCTATTTTTTTCCTAAGATCAAAATTATTTGTTTTAATTTCGAGATGCAATAAATTATATTTGAATCATTTTGAGATAATGTAGCTTTGGAATAGGTCCCTTTTTAAATAGACTCTTCTTTTCTCTATATCCACCAATAGACTATTCACGGGCACCTTTGCTGACAACATTCTCACTATGAACCGCAATGACCTCATCCCAATGGCATAGTTCAATAACCTCAATGAAACAATTATAGTGCAAATTTGACCAAAAGTTACTGAGTATGAGTTTTTGTACCCACATTTTCAAAGGTCATTCAATTAATGTACAAATGTATTGGGGTTAAAGAACTGTGCCTTGATAGATTAGCATGTTGTGGATTCTAGTGTCTTATGATCCCGTTCTATAACGTCGGGTTTATTTTAACCCTCTTAACGCGGTGTCGACTGCAGACTACAAGTTTCATATTTTCTTCAAAAAGTTCATTACCATATTTAGAATCGGCATGAAACAATACATTAAAACGAGTACAAACTAGCCTAACATTGGTTTAGTGCTTTTTAAGGTAGCTCTTGATATTTTGAGAAAACATCTCAAAACTTGGACTTTTTATGTTGAAGCCTGCTAGCACGCACGCAGATCATATTAACATAACAATATGTATCTGTCTTAAATTTCAGTCGCTAATTTGCAGTTATATTCTATATAAGTATAATTCCAAAGTACATCTGACGTGCATCACTGAAATTGGCTTCAATGCAATCCTCGTGCTTAACCTGTTGCTATCTACTGAAGATAGCAACAATTCCGATCCTGCTATCTCCAGTAGATAGCAATAACTTTCGTTAATGTCAGCGTTTAAAGTATCAAGGAAACGTATACTTACCATGATTCAAATAATGTTTGTATTAAACTAAAACAACTAAATAATTATAAACTTTTATTTGAAATATAGAATTCAGTTAAAGGCCCGTTCAGCAATTTGCTCATTAGAAAAATCACAAAATTCATTTTTTGCGCATTAGTTAGTATTATAGATAATAGCCTGCTGTTTAAGCCGAAAGTATTAAAGACAAAATGGGACATTTTACATGATACTGAAATATATTTACTTTACTGTTTCCCTCGGTTTTATTTTCATTTCAAAATACAAATTTTAATGACTTACTATAACTATATATTTACTTTTAAGCAATTTATACACAACTTTTATTATTTTTTATACATTGCTGGGATCACTAATTGGGCCTTCAATCCAAAAATCGATTGAACTAAATATTCTTATCCATTTTAAAGTGACCATATAGTCTTTTGTCAGGTTGGTCAACAATAATATGACACTGTTGATCCATCATCGTTACAAGTTTGATGAAAATCACCCCTGTCATGTGAACCCCTCCAACTCCCTATCTCTCTTACGCATCACTGAACTAACTCACCTATTATATTAATTCCCTTGTTTTTACTATCTTCATATTTATCCAAATTTTATTTTGGTACAAAAATCGCGCTTGGCGGTTCTCACGCTTGTCGTAAGTGAGCACATTTTTAAGTAAAAAGAAGCAAAAATCGCCGGAGCTAATCAACGTGCTCTAATAATTACCGCAGAGTTAGCGGATCTTATCTAAACAGCCATGGGG
Source organism: Amphiura filiformis (assembly GCF_039555335.1). Classification (NCBI taxonomy): domain Eukaryota; kingdom Metazoa; phylum Echinodermata; class Ophiuroidea; order Amphilepidida; family Amphiuridae; genus Amphiura; species Amphiura filiformis. Next base: position 45,085,295 of record NC_092642.1, read on the forward strand.
TCGTGTCCCGTCAGTGAGACATGAGTGTGAAGTATCCTGCTCATATTAGCCGGGCTTAAACACACAACCAAAGGGGGCTATACGAAATAGTAGGCTTGGCGTACCAACCCCTGCCCTGTGTCTTTCTCACGTATCATTTTCCCTTTTGGATAAACGGAAAGAAAAAAAAAAAGAAAAAAGTATCAAGGTGGGGGATATCCCCCCTTTGGCTTTGTTTTACCCTTGTTACCCTTGTTATAAGGAGTAATGTAAGCAAAAAATACACGATTTAAGGAGTCTTTAGGAGAGTTTTCAACTGGTTAAGGCCTTAGGTTTGTTTATGGTGAAATTGTTAAAGAAAATGTGTCAATGTATTTGTACATAGAGACCACTTATGAAATAAGGTTTGTTTCCCACGTCGGTACGTAGTAATTACAATGTAAAAACAATGTAATGAAACGCCCAAGACCGTCGGAGCGATATCTTTTTATTTTTCTATATTTTGTGAAAAATTAATTAAATCTAAGTTGTAAATTGAATGTGTTTCGAGTGAGAACCTTGTAGTTTATATCTGAGACTAGGTATATTCGTCTCAGGTTTATATGGACAGTGCGTAACAGGGGCGTAGCCAGCTTTTTTGGTCGGGTGGGGGCAAAATAAAAATTTTGGGGCACAGACTTGGTATTTTACACTATTTTCGCCCATTATCAGGATGGAAAGGGCTTAATGTTTGCAATATGCGCGCGTAGCGCGGAAGAATTGTGTATTTTCGGGCTGAATTTCAGTAGAAAAGGGCTCCTTGCCCCTTTTCTTTTCCTTTGCCCTCCTGATTTTCCCTTTTATTTTTTGTCAGAGGGGCACTTTTTTCTTTCATTTTTTGTCAGAGGGCACTTTTTTCTTTCATTTTTTGTCAGGGGGACACTCTGCCCCCTGTCCCCCGCTGGCTACGCTACTGGTGCGTAATGTAACTATGATGAAGAATACGTGCAATTAATTTCGTATACTTAGGAAGCCGATTTTATTTACTCTTTTAAGGTGGTACTACACCCACTAATAAATTTTGTGACTAATTTTGCATTTTTCTCAAAAAATAACTACACACCGGTAACAAAAGTTATGTATATTATAGGGGCAAGTAATCCAATTGCTTCACTGAAATTTCAGTGACTCAAGACAAGCGGTACATTATTTATGATAAGAAAAGAAGTACCATTAGAATGTACCTCATTTCTTCACATATAATGAACCACTTGCCTAATAAATCACTGAAATTTCAGTGAAGTAATTGGATTCCTTGCCCCATAATATACATAACTTTTGTTACCAGTGTGTAGTAATTTTTTGAGAAAAATGCAAAATTAGTCACAAAATTTATCAGGGGTGAAGTACCATCTTAAAGTGTTGCTATTGCTGAAAATCAGTGGCGTAACCAGTGGGGTGGCCGGACACAAAAAAACTGGGAAGAAGAGCAAAAAATTGGCAAGGGGAAAAGGGGGGAGGAGAGAAAAGAGGAAGAAAAAGGGAAGGAGAAGAGAAAAAAGGGGAAAAAAGAGGGAAGAAGAGAAAGGGAAAAGAAAAAAAGAAAAAAGAGGGAAAAAGGGAAGGAGAAGAGAAAAGGGAAAGAAAGAGGGAATTTGAAATTTGTACTCTGAAACACTGATTTTTTAGCTTCTAATATGCCAAAAACCAGGAGCTTCAGGTGGCTCCGCCCCCTTGACCCCCGCCGGGGCTTTGCCCCTGGACCCCACCAGGGCCCCTAAGGCGGGCCCCTGGACCCCACCCGTTTAACGCTCCGCGGCAAGCCGCTCGCGACTTTTGGTCAAGAATTGGGAAATTTTTCAATCTTGCCCCCCCCCCCGGAAGGTCAGGTCTGGTTACGCCCCTGCTGAAAATGGAGCTTCGTATTCTGATAGCTCAAGCAAGCACATTAAAATAACTTACATTTACTTTATTTGACATCATATTTATGTTAACTCTAATGAGAAAAGAAAAACACCCCAGAATTGAAAGGAATGACTGCATTTATTTAATTATTTCTTTAAAGTTTGTCTGTGGTGATGTAACCCAGTCTAGAACGACAAGTATATATAGGACCTGCTTTTTCTTAGCTGATCTGGCTCAAGAAAGACGAATGGCGAAATTTCTTGACCGCCTCTGTTTTTGGGCGGGCGGGGATGGCTTTCGTGCTTAATCTTTCTTGAGCGATCAGAGTCTGAGTAAAGAGTTTGGTGACTAAGAAAAAAACAGTTCCTAATCGTACATCGGACTAGCTCAGTCTGCTGCTATAGGAAATGTGCATTGCATTATTGCATTTTAAGGAAATATTATTGCCTCTAGGCCTATATAGTTTTTTTTTAATTCACACTCCCTGTGTAGAAGATTAAAGCCATGTCTTCCGTACGGGTTGTATGGATTTCAACTGGAATAGCCCAGTATTGTGTATGATCTTGCTCTTATTGATACCCTCATTACCCTGTCGTAATTTTTGCACTTGCTATCTACTGAAGATAGCTGCCCAACCATAATCACCACATATTCAACTGTCGACCGTTATTGAGCATGTTGAGAGGGCGCTATAGCAAGCGTACGCTTGGTGTTCACTGCACATTGTTTCATTGTTTGCATTTAATTTGAATCAAAATAACGAGGGTTGAGAACTAGACTGAATCCTTACAGGCCCAGCATTGCGGCGTCTTTTATTAACCCCCAATCCTTTACGTTGCCTTCACCCGATGACCGTGCGTAGATGTTGAAGGACTGGGGGATTTAGTCTAGTTGAGAACCAGATAGCCTTAACTCACAATGACCTTCTCTAAATAAATGAGCATAAAGTTGACAGAATAACCTCCTGAGATATTCCAGATTTTAAATCTTTATTTTACACCCTTTAACTTTATTCCAAACATATTAAGATAGCTTCTTGCTTTGGTCTTCAAAAATCAATATATCCTCCAGAATTTCTTTTGTTTATTATTGAATTTTGACATGTTTAAGGTTAGCAACTATTTTAAACTTTTGTGATTTGGTAGTTCACGGCATCTTGCTTTAGTAAAAATTGCATTAATCATTTCATAGCGAGTGAAGAATTCAAATATCACAGATATACTTTTGTAGGCCCTGTGGTTCTTGAGTTATGTTGTAAAGAGGGGTGAAACAACAACACTTTTGTAAAACATACATACTCTCATTAACAACAATAAATCAAGCAAGTTTTCAAAGTATATGATTTGTAGAATGAACTTTTGCAAAACATCAAAGTGTTATTTTTCAATAATATATTGATTTAAGCAATGAAAATTGCTTTATGTTCATTTTGTGGGAGCAACTCATTGTAATAAAGGCTTTCTGGCTCTCAACCCTCGGTAATAATACTATTTAAACAGGTCATTATTTTAATTTTAAATCTAGTTTTGCGATTTTAATTTGAAAAAGGTTTAGAGGGATTTTGCCATCGTTTATAAAGTGTAAATAAGTCAACATATCCGTCAATCGTCGTTTACAATTTTGAATAACCTGAAATAATACGAACTCGACGGGATAATGCTGGTCATTAGATATTTGAGTAATTTCATTATAAAATAGTTTCTAAAATAGTTGTTGATAATTAAGGAAATATGGTGACAGAAAAATAATGTGGACAAACTCGATGATGTTAGCGTTGACGTTTTTCTTGGAAACGACGGAGACCAACATGATGAGATAATCAGATATTTTTAAATTAGTTCTCATCTTATTTCCACTTAGTATGAATCTGCATGCAATAACGCTGTACGACAGCCTTTTCTTGTATTTACCATTTTAGCTTTCTCGTACTATAGTTTTGACCAAACAACGAGATATACCAGTCGAGACTGTGGTAAAAAAATAATTATACATGTTTCTTTATTAAAGACCAAAGATACATTTTAATTCACGTGTCGAGAAGATAATTCATATAATTATCAATTACCATAAAACGGTAGTACCATACACAAAAGAACATTGCAATGGATACCAATTGACCAAAACACACAAATTATTATTTCAAATTTCATAATAAATTTTATTGTTTCAAACGTTGTCAATTAATTAATTAGTCACGGCTTACTAAATATCAAAAATCGTAATTTTTGACGTTTTCTTCCTCTCATTCATAGGGTTGTGTAGTGCAATAGCGCGATAGCAAGACTAATTTTTGCATTGTACGCAAACAATAGAAAATTGACCGCATTATTTAAGCTTTCAAATAATATCGGTGACCATTAAAGCCTAGAGGACTTCGCAGCATTGTACTTAAGCTCAAATTGTCGTGTGACCGGCACAAGACTAACGTTGGTAGTCTTAAGATATGATATCAGATGATATATGCGGTATAATAAGTTTGAACAACTACATCAAAGATTTGATGAGATGAAGATCAAATGGACAGTAGAGATAAAACATCCGATCCGAAAAGACGCATGTTAAACACTTCCTGTGTCCCAAGACTTTAATCTCATTTTCTTTTTGGGTAAAACATCTCACTTTTTAACTTTTAATTGAGCTAACAGTTTATATTTTAGTTAAACAAGATATCTTCTATTTCACAGACGCGTGGCATATACCATATCACTCTTGAGAAATTAAGGTAAAGCGAATTCGAGGAAAAAATATATATTTGGTTTCTTTCATATCCAAAAACCTGTTACTGCTATAATAGACATACAACACACATTCGGTATTATTCAATCATTCCATTATTAGAAAGATGTACGGATTGTGATTTTTTTTAGCTGTAGACGTATGGTCTTATATTTTGTAGATGTAAATGGTGCTATCTATGCATTAGACATAACCTTTGCTATCTACTGTAGACGTAAATGCTGCTATCTTCAGTAGACGTAAATGGTGTTATATAGACGTAAATGTTGCTATATGTACAGTAGACGTAAATGGCGATATCTACTGTAGACGTAAACGCTGCTATCTTCAGTAGACGTAAAAAGCGATATCTACTGTAGACGTAAATGTTGCTATATGTACAGTAGACGTATATGATGCTATCTACTGTAGACGTAAGTGCTGCTATCTTCAGTAGACGTAAATGGTGTTATCAACTGTAAACGTAAATGATGCTATATGTACAGTAGACGTATATGGCGATATCTACTGTAGACGTAAATGCTGCTATCTTCAGTAGACGTAAATGGTGTTATATAGACGTAAATGTTGCTATATGTACAGTAGACGTATATGATGCTATCTACTGTAGACGTAAGTGGTGCTATCTTCAGTAGACGTAAATGGTGTTATCAACTGTAAACGTAAATGTTGCTATCTGAACAGTAGACGTATATGACGATATCTACTGTAGACGTAAGTGGTGCTATCATCAGTAGACGTAAATGGTGATATCTACTGCAGACCAAAACTGTGATATCTACATTATAGACGTAAATGGTGTGATATCTACTGCGTAAATGTTGCTATATGTACAGTATATATATGTATGGTGCTATCTGCAGTAGACGTAAATGGCAACATCTATAAACTGTGCTATCTTCATTATAGAGATAAATGGTGATATTTACTGTAGACGTAAATATTGCTATATGTATAGTAGACGTATTATGGTGCTATCTATATAGACGTATATGGTGCTATTTATTGTAGACGTATATGATGCTATCTACTGTAGGTAAAATGGAGATATAAAACAGAACCAACAGTTTAATTTTCCATAGCTGTAAGCTCCTTTGTACTTACCATTTTGCAACAAAATGATACATTCATTCTCCTGTACCAATTACTGTTACATTTTAATCGGGTTTTCCTACAAAGCTGGCAAAATTAAAGTCAATTACGTACGCCATTAAAGGTGTTCATTTCTTTGTGACAAAACAATTGTTCATTTTATAAATTATGCGGTCACCTTTAAAAGGATTGCCTCCCTCTAACAGCCTCTTTAAACGTTATTCTTTTATTTAAAATCCTCTAACAGAATCGTCTTAATGAACCAATCAAAGCTTAAAACAAAAGACGCGCTTTAGCTGTTATAAATTCATAAGCCCAAAGCAATGAAATGCAATCTGTTCAAATATGATTTAAATTTGAAGCGAGTGAAGTGCTTCCACTACACAGGTTAACAACATCATCTTGTTGGATGTTTATGTTAAGGATTTGCGGCTACAAATGTTAAAGTGTTATGTTTTGATCTCTCTTATGGGTTAACATTTCACAATGGCGCCAACTATGCATGAAAAATGAAATTATATCTCCCGTCTGTCGTTTCCAAAACATTATGCAAATTAGATATTGAAACAAAAGAGATTTGCATAAATTAATAGGTGTCACTATGACGGTTTATTAATGATAGTATTGCAAATGATGATTTGACTAAACCCGCGGTATTTTCAGCTTTTATATGCAACATGGTATATAGGTCGTGTTTTCTGTACCAAATGCCGCCGAGTTTTGATACTGATTTTGCAATAAGTAGTTCTTAAGTATGACCTTAGTTCCTGTACACAAACAACCCGCGTTCTTAATCTATTGTTAAGCCTCTGGCTTTTAAGTATCCCTACCTAGATTTTCCCGTATAAAGTTACACCTTTATGGTTATTCATACCATGAATTTAGGGTCTACATAGGGCGGTGTTTGGACCGGCCAAAAGGTAAATATTATTCTTGCATAAAGTTGTAGGGAGTTAAATGGCGTATAACGAGTTCGCATTCTTCGTTCCCATTTTATAAAAGTGACATGGCCAGTCTAGCTGGGTGCATTGACCGGGCGAACGTGTGGCTCGGCTGGCCAGAGTGGTAATTTTTGTTAGTAGACCTCGCTTTTTGGTGTTTTGGTGTTATCGTCATATATGGCAAATGGACACACACTTCGGAGACCCCCAGTTTATGGTATCACGCGTGTCTCAATGTATCCGACCCTTTTCACAACTAAAGGCGATCTTTTGATAAATTTTAGCATCAATGTTTTTTATTCTTTCATAAAACGTGAGAAAGCAGTTTGCCCCCAAATAATTATTAGTTAAAGACAAACATTTCGGACAGTCCATCCATCCTGCCCACCCTACTGCTGCTATACTATAGGCTACCGTCCAAGCTCATCACAGCACTTTTGCCGTGGGAATGATCGGCGTTTAAAAACACACATCAGAAATAAAATAGCCCAAAAATCGATTGGTCATCTCTGGCTGACCAGAGTGACCTAATAAAATGACCACTAACCGCACTTTTTGTCCACTTTTTTGTATAAAATATGATACCATGCATGGATTCGGATGATATTGATTGATTTGAGCGTGGTGAGAGGGGTTTGGCCTGACAAAACATATCAAGAAAATGCAGATAATTTTGCGACCGTTACCCGGTGGTACACTCCGTGGGAAGAGGATGTTTGGAGATTTTCTGTGGTTTTTTGGGAAGATGTTGGAATGAACAGCGCAGACTGAACTCTTATCTTGAAAGGAATGATGGATAGACGATGTAATGATCGCGATAGGTGATTCCTTCTTCCACAAATAGGTCAAACTGTCCTTTGTTTGCCTTCTATAAACACGTAGCTAGAGTGACTCTAGAGGCGCTGATATAGGTCCCATGATTTTGTAAACGTACTTTTACAGTGTACTGTGGTATATATGTGACCCAATCACAAAAAAGGGCAGTGTCGCTTAAGTTTTTTTAAATATTATGAGCCGATTTATACCATTCAAAACGCGATGTTCTGTATTTAAAAATAGTTAAAGTTATTTATATTTGTAACATTCGGCCGAAGTTTAGTGCTCAGAGGCTACTAAATCATAGCAGAGAAGATATCTTCTCTGATCATAGTAATGCCAACCGAATATGATGGGACAATGATATGGGAAATAGTCCTATTTTGGAAGTAGGGGGAAAACCGAAGCACCCTGAGAAAAACATACCACAATTATGCTATCATGAGTAGACAGCAGAGGCAATGAAAATTATGCTATCTTCAGTAGACAGCAAACAAATGACCAATAATTATACGAAATCTTCAGTAAATAGCAAAAATTAACCAATATGCTATTTCAGTAGACAGCAAGACAATTGACCGATACCGGTATGCTATCTTCTGTCGACAGTAAAAAATTGACCAATATAATTATGCTATCTTCAGTAGACAGCAAAGGAATTGACCAATATATGCTATCTTCAGTAGACAGCAAACCAATTGACCAATATATGCGATCTTCTGTAGACAGCAAAAAATTGACCAATATATGCCATTTTCAGTAGACGGCAAAGCAATTGACCAATATACAGCAAACCAATTGACCAATATATGCGATCTTCTGTAGACAGCAAAAAATTGACCAATATATGCCATCTTCATGCAGTAGACGGCAAAGCAATTGACCAATATATGCTATCTTCAGTAGACAGCAAACCAATTGACCAATATATGCTATCTTCTGTAGACAGCAAACCAATTATTGACCAATATATGCTATCTTCAGTAGACAGCAAACCAATTATTGACCAATATATGCTATCTTCAGTAGACAGCAAACCAATTAACCAATATATGCTATCTTCAGTAGACAGCAAACCAATTATTGACCAATATATGCTATCTTCAGGAGACAGCAAACTATGCTATCTTCTGTAGACAGTAAAATAATTGACCAATATGCTATCTTCAGTAGACAGCAAACCAATTATTGACCAATATATGCTATCTTCAGTAGACAGCAAAACAATTGACCAATAATGTTATCTTCAGTAGACAGCAAACTGATCAATATATGCTATTTTCAGTAGATAACAAACAATTGACCAAAATAATGCTATCTTCAGTTGACAGCAAAACAATACTATCATCAGACGCAGCAAAACATTTTATTAACCAATTATGCTATCTCCACTAGACAGCAAAATTCTACCAATATATACTATCTTCAGTAGTCAGCAAAACAATTGACCAATATGCTATCTTCAGTAGACAGCAAAACAGTACACCATATGCTATCATCAGACAGAAGATAGCAAAACATTTTATCAACTATTATATGCTATCTCCAGTAGATAGAAAAGGCACTAACCAAATGCTATATGCTATATTCAACTAGCAATTTTGTTATCGCCACACAGATCAGCGATCGCTCGAATGACCAACCGAGTAACCTGTTCGATTGAGGCAGAAGTCCGCATACTGTCCTGTCCTAAAATAAACTATCGCCGCCTTAATTAAAACAACTGACGGCCCACTCATGGGAAAACGACGATTTAATTGAGGGTAAACTGACATAAGGATTGTCTTCTCCAGATTAATTTACCCTAAAAACAATATTTGGTCACGATGTTTGTTTTGAGACGATTCCCATAGTAAAAACCCACACGGTAGAACTGGGTTTCGAAAATCATATTCTATTGTTTTAAACTAGAAACAAAGTGATGGTATTGCCAAGGCTCATCGTGTGTTTCTATAGGATGACTTTAAGGTGTTTATTACTGGAAAAGAAGTTTATATAAGCTTTGGGCTATAGGGCCCAATGGACTACTTTGCGTTATTATTTGAGGTTGGATATAGGACACAAAACAATAGACCATAAATTGAAACAGTGGTTTGTAATTAGAACACCTTTGAGTAAATTATTTGTGGACACACATTGCATTTAAGATTAAGGCATTTATTTGAGTTATTTTTGCCTTTATCATTTTGTTTGTTTGCTTGCTTCTTTCTTTCTATCTTTTTTTTCTTTCTTTCTTTTTTTTCTTTCTTTCTTTCTTTCTTTCTTTCTTTCTTTCTTTCTTTCTTTCTTTCTTTCTTTCTTTCTTTCTTTCTTTCTTTCTTTCTTTCTTTCTTTCTTTCTTTCTTTCTTTCTTTCTTTCTTTCTTTCTTTTCTTTCTTTCTTTCTTTCTTTCTTTCTTTCTTTCTTTCTTTCTTTCTTTCTTTCTTTCTTTCTTTTCTTTCTTTCTTTCTTTCTTTCTTTCTTTCTTTCCTCTTCCTTTCACTCTTTCTGTCCCTTTCTTTCACTCTTTTTGTCTTTCTCTCTCTCTCTCTCTCTCTCTTTCTTTCCCTCTTTCTCTCGATTTTTACTTTCGTTCTGCGTTTTCTCTTTCTCTGTTGCGTTTAACTTTTTTATTCATTTGTTCTCCTCCTTCATTTACTTTGCTCTTTACTTTTTGCGATCTCTCTTTCTCAATTTTATATTTTTTCTCTTGTTTTCCCCCGTTCTTAACCAACTTCCCCAGTTTCATGTTTTGTGTAGTATTTTGTGGGCTTTTCAACTATGTTCTAAATTATTAATTAATTTCTCATCTCAAGTTAATATGATCTCTGTTATTTTTATATTGTGGTTCATTACTTTTTTTTATGAAAATATCTATCTATCTAAATCAAATCACATGGACAATTATATTTGTTAATTTAAAAGTTGTAAGTCTCTATAAGTACATAAAAACATGTTTCTAAAAAGCGTGCTTTGATTTCACTTACTGAGATTTGGAATCGACAAAATATATTCGCTTCCGATTATCTCAGCTCCAAATTCTCACGAATCCTTGCTAAAATCATATTCTTTTATGTCACCATTCATATCCGTCTTCCGTTACAAATTTTGCTTTATTTGTTTTTCAAAAATCTTTTGATTTCAAAGCAAAACAAATCAAACCCTAAAATATGACAAGGATAATAAAGCCGATTTGTGTTCGGATCGCTACACGCATGGGAATTTCGCGCCGTCACAACATGCACGGTAAGCGCACAAACGGCAAAGATCGAGCACCATCATCCCTTACGCGGTGTGTCGGGGGGACATTATAATTATTTTATTTCCAGATATTTAACTCCTATTTCCTCTTTTTAAACCCTACCTTATAACAAAGCATATCTACTTATTGCTATTTCAATTTTCAGTAAAGTTCCCACACTAATTTCTCACGCAGAAATGATATAGAATCGAGATCGTAGTGAGCGAGTGCCACTCGAAAGTAAAGCTCATAATAGCGCGAACAAGTGCAGTGTTTTTATATTATCACTTATTAATTTACTTCCGGTTGGTTAGGCAGGGTCGAGATTTTGATATTAGTGTGGCCAGTGGCGACGGGGATCACACGAGTTTAAAAACCAATGTTAAGGTTAAACACTCGGCTTATGTCCGTTTAATAATGATTTTCAGCCCCAACTTGTGGGTATGTGTCGCTATGGGAACATTAAAGAATAATAAAGAAGCTCATTTGTAAAGCGCATTTGTGTATGAAATCGCGATTATATGATATGAATTGTATCATAAATATTTTCTTTTGTAGTCTTTATTCTTATTTTAAAGCATTATTTTGAGATATTTTAATTGGTTGAGTTCCCACGAAAGTTTCTTTTTTTCTTTTCATTTATTGCTTACTTTAATTAATGAAGAACATCATATGGTATATGTTAACCTATCATGATGTCACGACATGATAGATTATTTATGATGTCACAAAGCTAAGAGTCAAGAAAATATCGCAGTGCCATTCGATTTCGGCCAAATTTTAATGTTGTCATTCTTTGCCAAAATTATTGAAATCGTATTATTATAAAGTTCAGGATCTTTTGTCCATTTTAAGCCGAAATAATGAGGTAAAATGATAGCCCGTGAATGAAAGAAACCTGCCCGACTACTTTGGCCGCTTAACAGTGGAGCTCTATGGGGATGTAATACAGTAATTACGAAATTAATTCAAAACATAGACCATCGAAAGTTCATAATCGTTGTTTTCTAATTGTTAGTTGGGACATCTGTAAACATTACAAATTTGACAAAATATCAGGGTCGAAAAAATGAACCAAATTCAATGGCTAATTTTAATGGATTTTGAAATCATATCTTCAGTAGATAGCAACATATTTCGTCTTCGGTAGATAGCAGCATAATAATTATACTGATCATTAATATGTATTAATGAAATCATGTCTTCGGTATACAGGGACGCGTGATTGACGAATGTGTTCGTAAAAAAAGAGATAATCAATAAATATAATTATGATGATGATTATCCGCACAAAATAAGCAGGACGATTTTGGTGAAAAGTTAATATATTTCTATCAAAAGTTATGTAGTTCGACAATAACGTCTACTGTGGATAGCAAACATTTTGATCACAAACATTTTCATCAGGATTGTTGTTGAAAAATGATTGTAGAATTTACTATTTCTAATCCAATAAAGTAGTTCTCATTTTGATCACTATTCTCAAGGTCAATCTTTAAAGAAGTGTCCGCTGGGACCGACCAAAATGGTATGACACACTTTATGTATTGTAGACATTCCAACTTAAAAAAAAGTAAATTATGTCAGTTACACTTTTAAGTACTTTGGGCAATTCCAGTTAAAATCCATATACCCCTATATGGAAGATATGATCTTAATGTTCCACAAAGGGAGAATGAATTTCAAATGGGGCGACCTGAATGGGTGACTCCATTTGAAAACTACACCCCCTGTGTGGTGTAAGGTCATGTCTTCCATTATTCCATATGGGTTGTGTGTAAGACATGACCTTAATCTTCCACACAGGGAGTATGAACTTCAAATGGGGTTACCTGAATGGGTGACTCCATTTGAAATCTACACCCCCTGTGTGTGAGATTAAGGTGATGTCTTATAGGGGTTGTGTGGATTTCAGCTGGAATTGCCCCTATACGGAAGACATGACCTTAAATCTTCCACAAAGGTATAGCGAGAATTTCAAATGGGGCTACCTGAATGGGCGACTCCATTTGAAATATACACTCCCTGGATGATTAAGGTCATGTCTTCCACAGGGGGTGTATGGATTTCAACTGGAATAGCCTTTTGTGTCCATAAGTGCACGTTTTATAGGTAAATAAACGCTACAGTCCCATACTTCAGCTCGATCAAGGTCAGATCTCAGCCCTTTGTTATGTTTGTGACCATTAATGACACAATTCGTATAAACTAAGCAGCTAACTTATAGACAGTTAATGAAATGACATATCTGGCGACATTTTTTGTGAACAGTGGCTATTCACGTATGTACATTATGTAAATTCAAGTAGAGTGGGAAAAACTTTGTCAAAATCATTATACAAAGAATTGTCCACCCCATCGGGAGAACTAAAAATAAATCTCACACGCTTCATGATTTAGACAAGCTACAAGTACCCGTTTTGTCCAAACATTTATGTTCACTAAATGTTGGCCATTACAATAAAGTATGTGGACATTCATCCATACTAACCACAGAATGACCTCTAATTACAAAGGTCAAACAACTTCAGAACATACTATAGATTTATGTCAAAACTCAAAAGTTAAGGGCTTTCTCAATAAATACACTTCTCTGTTAAAGATTAAAGGATAAAAGTGTTCAAAAGTACAGGAACATGTGCTGACCACGGCTAATATCGTGTAGGTATTATGTGTGTATAAGAGCTACTTCTAACATGTCTAAGGGTCAAAATTTAGACCATTATTGCTTTATTAAATCCATGATCCATTGGCTACCGGATAAGATAGGACAAGTTTTCGCCTCCAGTGGTTTGTACACGTATGACCTGTCTTGTCGATGTCCCATACCGGACTGTAATAAGTGTGGGAACGTTGAGGAGAAGGGGGTCTCTTGCCGCTTACGCGTAGCAAATCTGCCCGGGGCAATCCGAGTCCGGTGTTCGCCAGGAAAGTACTTTGGACGCATTTCCGTCCCCCTATAATCTGATGTTATGTATATGTGTAGGGTCCTGGAATATTAGACCAGTTTTATAGGATTATAGAGGAAATGACAGATAACATTGCATTTGTTAGGGGATCTTAGGTCAAGAATAATAATTATTAAAATTTCAGGAAATTATTTCTTCTATTTCTATTGTCAGCTTTTATCTGGCCGTATGTAGATGCTGCTTGATTCAATTTCGAATTTTCAAAAATTTCTTATTAGTAAATAAAGATTATTGTTAAGAATATTAACCTGGAAACCAGTAATCTTAGTGGTAATTGCTTGATTAGTCTCATCCAAAGGTTATATCATGTCTAAAATATATAGGTTTTGTCATTAGAAAAAAAGGTGCAACTTTGGAAATCTTTTTGTCTCGCATGGATAGCCCTCAGGAAAAAAAGGTTCTCCAAGGGTTCTTTATAATGTTCAAGGACCCAAAAAAGTTCCTTAGTTGTAGAACCATCAGGGGTTCTTAAGACCCCCTTAAGACCCTTTTGGAGAACCTTTAATGTTTTTGAAGAAACTTTAGGTGCCCCTCCCCCCCCCCCTCATATAGAACGGCTGAAGAACGTTTTAGTACATGCTGCTCACTCAATTACACACATATAAATAGCAGCCAACAACATTTTTCACATATTTATACCCATTTCAATCATTATATAAGAATTATGACCATTCAAACTAGTGTGCACTTTCTTTTTGTACTGTGTTTATATTAACGTATAGGCCTAGCATATCTTCGGTATTATGCAAATGAAATCATATCTTCAGTAGATAGCATCTGCAACAAAATCACATCTTCTTGCACTGTAAATCCAAGTGTTTAGGGTTTCTGTAACACTTTTTAAACACTGCAAGGTGGTTAAATTTTCATTTACATAGTAAAGATATAGGACACCTAAACACCAAAGTAAACACAAAGTAAACACATAAACACAAAGAGTAAACACATGAGAGTATTATAGATTCTAAACATTTCAACATGTTTACTTTCATATTGTTTCGAAAGTAAATGCACATGTGTTTACTTTTGGTGTGCTTATACTTTCTAAACAATATGAAAGTAAGCGTTCCCTAAAAAAGAAAAAGTTCCAAGTAGAACCTAAAAAGGTTCTTAAGCTGTCCTGTATGTAGAAATTTAAATGGTTCAACAAAGAACTAAAAAGGTTCCTGCAAAGGCCAGAAAGAACCATTTTAGACATGTAAAATGTTCTTTAAATGCCAGAAAGAATCATTTTGAGGTTTTTGGCATTTGAACCGCTAGAACCCTAGCTGTGTGTATAGAACCCTAGAACCCACTTTGCTAAAAGAATGTATATCTTTCCGAGGACTTCAACGTAACAACACTCCAATATTAACGATATTAATACCGAGGACCTCTACAATTCTGAGGGCCTAAAAATAGGTCCTCGGAATATTATTATGCCTTTCGTTTCAACGGTCAGAATGGCAGGCCCTACGCCATGCACTTTACGTTACTTTCATCGCGTGTATTTGTACATCACTATATAAAAATACCAAAAGGTCTGCTTTTTATTTTTTCTTAAATTTTCTTTTTGTAAAAGATCTCCATTGTTATATCGTCCCTTGTGTGTTCCACATTTCTAACACCATGGACCCCAAAGATCCCATATTTCACGGTATAAAAAAGAATCAACTTTGTTTAACGTTTATAATAGGCTATGAATACCGCTCTTTGAAAATGTCTTATACGTCCTTAGAAACTCGTAACGAAAAGTGAACAAAAATCACCCGATTTATTGCACAGAATAAAGGCATTACATTACATCTTTATAAATTTATATTTGGTTAATGTACAAATAAGCGAAGCGCTTGTTTATCTTATAAAGAATAAAACAAACTTGCCAAAATACTAGCCTATTTTATATCATGGCTGAATAAAAGACGCGCGTTTTCGCTCGACGCATAGAGATCGATGTCATTGAGACGGGCTGTAAAAGTTTGTTTTAAAAAGTTGCACAAACAAATAAAATCTCTTTTAATGCTTATGATGCTAGGACAGTGCTCTTTGGCCATAATGTTGGTGGTATGGGTGACCCCGGGGTCAGAGGGTTTCGACCTCTAAATTTGTTGAAGTTCTGGTGTTTTGTATCATCTGTTCATCCAGAAGAAACAGCACATCAGTTTGTTTGGTTGTTTTGGGGAAGCCAAGATATCCAGCAAACACAGATATATTTGTTAAAACGTATTACAAACGCGTTAGGTTATATGGTCAAAACGTTTGAAACGTGTTTTTTTAACGTTTAAATTTAATTCATTTAAATGTCGGGTTATTTAAAGGTCATGAACACGTTTTACTAAAAACACAACAACAACATTGCAAAATATATTTAGGCACATATTTTTCAAAAAAAAATATTTGGAGTGTTATTAAAACGTTTTATACAATTTATATAACTCAACATAGGCCGATAAACGTTATTTCAATTACGTTTTGCATTTGCTGTGTAATGTTATATTGGCAAAATTTAATGTGTTCTCTTTTCGTTTTACCTTAAACTTGGTTTTTGAAAGAAAAGAACATCTTAATGTCTTATCTACTTAGCCAGTCGAATTTCAGTCCATTGACACATTTCCATAATATGACAATCCTGAATTTCCATTTTCAAAATTGCAGAAAAACAGTTTTCTTCTGTCCAAATTTCAAAGTTTTAACCCTTTTTCATTGTCAAAATTGGAATGGTAAATTTTCTCTTTTTTTCACACTGAGAAAATTCGTGGATGTTTCCGGTAATCGTTAGTATATATATTATACCCGTAATGAAATAGATGACAAAATATGAATACATGAAACCAACCCACTAGCAATGTAGCAGCGTATTTTCACAATGTTAAACAGCTTTAAACCATCAAAAGACCAACAATACACTTAGCCGAATTATGAGACATTTCAAAAGATTTTTTCTAACCCTTCATCAGTTCATAATACCGTACACACGACCCAGAGGTTACCCGTATTGGAATCAGCTGGTGTGCGGGTCCGTTGTATAATAAACTCCCGAGTATTATAACAAGGGGGGAAATATTAAGCTTATGAGAAAAAGCTGGGGGTTCTTTCTGTTTTATCCAAATTTGAAACATGGTCATACAAATGAAAATATAGGCTACTTATTGTTTTGACAGGGCTATTCCATTTAAAATCCACATTACCCCCGTGGAAGATTGTGTAAATATCTGCCACTACAGGGGGAGTATGAATTTCAAATGGAATATGCACATTAGGCAGTTCCATTTGAATTTCATACACCCCCTGAGAAAGATTCAACCTGAATCTTCCCCCAAGGGAGAGTGAGTTTCAAATGGAGCTGCCTAATATATGTATTCCATTTGAAATTCATACTCCCTCTGTGGAACATATTTACAAACTCTTCCACGGGGTAGTGTGGATTTTAAATGGAATAGCTTATTCTTGTAAAACATGGTCCAATTGTGAGAAATTGAAAATATAGGCTCTATACATTCTTAGAAAAAAAAAGGGTTTAACTTAGAACCTATTTTGTACTGATACGGAACCATCTCCCAAAATGGTTCCAGAAAGAACCATTAGAACAATTTTCAGGAAAATGATTCTTATAAGGAACCAAAAACAGCTCTATCAGCGTTGTTGGTTCAACATAGAACCATTTTATGGGTTTAAGAACCTTTTTTTGGTATACAGAACCTATGAAAATTGATCTTTGTCAAGGAACCATTTTAAAGGGTTCTCTACAGAACCTAAATAGGTTCTCAAACCCATAAAATGGCTCTTAACAGAACCAAAAATGCTGGTAGAACCCTTTTGATCCTATTAGAACCATTTGTTAGGAAAAGGTTCTTTCTAGAATCATTTTGGGAGATAGTTCCGTATTATACACTCTTAAAAAATGTACTTCACTTGAGTAAAAAGGTCACAACTCAACAGAATGAGTAAAAATTACTCAAATAATACCCAACATTGAGCTCATTGATAAATAGCACCCAACATTAAGGGTATTATGAGCTCAATGTTGGGTATATTATTTAAGCAATTTGAGTAAGTTCTTAAATTTATTGAGTTGTGAGCTTTTACTCAAGTTGAGTAAAATATTTTTAAGAGTGTACAGGACAAAAAAGGTTACAAATTGAACCTTTTTTCTAAGATTGTATAGTGAACAAAATAATTCTTCAAACTTCAAGGGTTTGTTAAAACATTACGGGCATGTTTATACTAATTTGATGCATTGTCATGCTAATTTTGTACAAAAAATCCCGTATTTTGTCTTCTAATTTTGTGAATGTTTGACTTTTACGCATACCCTTGGTAATCGCGAATAAAAAAGCTTAAAGTTAAGCTTTTAAGTATTCCAAAACTGCCAAGTTCAAATATGACGCATCGTTGCCATGGTAAAGCATCGATGAGAACCATCTTGTAATAAGCCTTTCATAAAATAGCAATCATTCAAAAAATGTATTAATTTGACAGCCATTAATTGGACTTTTTAGTCAAAACTGATCATGATTTTATAAAAAGATTAACCCGCTAGATATACCTTGTGCGTGAGAGAGTGCTTGAAGCGACTTTACTTGATCTAACAAAATAGACAACGCCAGTCATCAAATTAAGCGCCTATCCTGTGTATATAAACTTCAAATACTTCTAAAATACATTTTATATAATACCATCAAGTCCTACTTCAATATAAGAGCTAATATGCACCTTTAGGACATTTCTTTTCTTCTTTTGTCAACTAAAATCTGTTGTTTTATCTCTCAGAATACGATTTTCTTGTTTATATTATATTTCTCTGTTCGTTTTTTTGTCTCAAAACATTTAACCATAGGGTATTTAAAACTCAATTTATTTATGTACGTGGCGACCGACTATTGCTGTGGTATAGTATTGTATCGTCCGTTGTTTACTTTATGTAAAGATACACCACTTTACACTATGAAAAACGTCCAGGTCTTTTAATAGACTTCAATATGAAAAGTCCAAGTTTTGAGATATTTTATATCAAGAGCTATCTTAAGAACCGCTGAACCAATACTAGGCTTGCTCATTTTAATGCATTTTTCATGATGATTCCAAATATGGTCATGAAAATGTAGATTTCTAAAAATTTTGAATTTTTTGAAATAAAATTTGAAACTTGTCGTCTGCAGTCGTCAGCCGCGTGGAGAGAGTTAACTGATCAATGTAACCGATGCTACTTCATAAATGCTACAATAACCTCAAGCTCTTCGATTTGTTCAAAATCTCTCTCATCACTGCTATAGTTTGACACCATTTGAAATCCACACACCACCATGGAAAACATGACCTAAATCTATTACACAGGGGTGGGGTTATCAAATGGAGTCACCCATTCAGGTAACCCCTTTTGAAAGTCACACTCCCTGTGTGGAAGATTGAGGTCATGTCTTCCATAGGGGGTGTATGGATTTCAACTGGAATAGCCCATTTTGCCTCTTTCAATACGTCTTTTCAACAACATGGTTGCTACTTCTAAATTTCCCCCTCCCTTTTTTTTTTTTATCACAACTTGAAAGGCGCAATTATAATGTCACAGTTTTCCCTTCAGTCATAATAAATTAGATACCGGCAGTATATCGGTCATTGGCGAACCCATACATTAGGATCCATAACATGCTCATCTATCAGGGGCACAGTTCTTAAATCCCAATGCATTTGTACATTCATTGAATGACCTTTGTAAAATGTGGGTACAAAAACTCATACTCTAGAACTTGAGGTCACTTTTTGCACTGTAATTATGTAATTGAGGTTATTGGACTATGCCGTTGGGATGAGGCTATTGTGGTCCATTGTGATATAGGATTTTGTTATAAATGACCAATATTTAGGTCAAGTAATATTAACAAGTTGATATATGTTACAGTGTCATGTATCAATAGCGAACTAAGCTTTATTTGTTTACATATTTTTATACAATGAATTCGTTAAAATGAAATGTCGTTCACCTAATTCGTCAAACAATAGATCTGGGTGGAGAGAAAATAGAGTTTAGATTTATTTTGAAATGGCCATTAAAATTGGCAATAATGAGTCAAAGAGCAATATGTATGTTTTTATTTCTTTTATACCTTATTTGTATTTAATTATTGCTATTTATTCACTTATTTCAATTTTTGTTTTTAAATGAAACCAAGAGGTTATGAAGTCAATTCTTTCTTTTTTTTTATATAGAATATAAATCAATGTCATAAATATGGACAAATTAACAGAAAAATAGATACCCGGGAATAGATAATGATAAATGGACAAATAAATAATAAACAGATATAGTAGATGGCTAAATAAATAAATAAATAATGATAATTCACATTATTGAAGAGATTCATCAGGATTACAATATTCAGATTTCAAAGTTTTCATTAGTAAAATTCCAATAAAAAACCTCACGTAATTTTTTTACGTCACATTAAAAATGAATGAATGAATTAGTTAAAATTTATTAATTAATAAACTAATTCACAGCAAAAATAGACCAAGTAACTTGTCTATTTACAGTCTGTAGATAACAAAAAACAAAGTTAACTGTTGTCTCGGTATAAATACCGTAAAAACTCGATAGTTAGTACATGTGCTTACTATCGAGCGCTTTTGAAAACATGAAATTGTACCAAAGTCCGGCGCTTTACTAGACTACCCCGTAGTCCACTTGCCCATTGTGCATACTCTGGATATTGTATTTAAGCTTAAAACTCTGATTTAATTAATGTGTGCACAATTGATAGATTTTCACATCTGTTCTTTTCAGTCACCCTACTCCCTCTGTTTGTTAACTTCCGATATTTTTAACCTGGAATTTCGCGATTAATAAACTGGCAGATTCTAAAATCAGAATTGTTCAGTATTGAAGTGCCAATACAATTATGACATTATGATATGTTGCATTCAATAATATAAGCCTACGTACACTTTACTTTTACTATCACTAATATAATTATATAAACTTTTTCATAACAATTTTATACTAGTATTTTGTTGTAATTAATATCAGTATAATTTCGAGTTCAACTGAATGCTTTCATCATGATTAACATCAAAAATAGACTATGGCATAGTCTAGCGCTTTACCAACTGAGCTAATGGGGTTGAGACACAAATTTGCAGGTTTACTTGTTTGTATATAGCTATGTGTATCGATGATTTGCTCAAACCCTTTACACTTTTGTGGATGGGGCACTTCATGTTTGCATGTTTTAAAAGCGCTCGATAGTAAGCACATATGCTAACTATCGAGTTTTTACGGTATTCGGATTACTGCTATCTATACGGTAGATAGCAAAATCTATCATTAAAATAAGCAAATAAATAAACGAATAATTGAATTAATTCATTCATTCATCCAACCAAACATTTAATGAATAAATAAATAATTCATTCATTCATTCATTCATTCATTCATTCATTCATTCATTCATTCATTCATTCATTCATTCATTCATTCATTCATTAATAATTAATTGATTGATTGATTGATTGATTGATTGATTGATTGATTGATTGATTAAATGAATGAAAGAATGAATGAATGAATGAATGAATGAAATCTTAATCATGATACAGCATTGTAAAACCAAAATATCACAGAATAACCCATCATATGGGGATTTTGAGATTCTCTCTCCAAACATAAACTTTAGGGCTAGGGTTGCTGGATTAGCGTACGTACTAAATATAAATGGTCAACATTTAATTGTGAGTGTACAAATTAAACTGCAGAAAAATTAAATCTAAAATCTTCCTTTAAATATACATGTGTACCTTTGGAATATTTTCCTGTTTTTTTACCCCCAATATGCCCAAAAGGTCCATGTCCACTTCGGACACAAAGCACCGCTACTTCAATACAATTCATTAATGATGATATCTCAGATATTTATGAAAGGCATATCTATTCCCGAGATGTTTAGACAATAATAGTAACTGTCCAAGTTCTTGATGAGATAGCTTGGGAATTTGTCTCTCTGTCCAGTCGCCTACAACCTCCTCAAAGGTACACTTTATAAACACAAAAGCTCACACGTACTATCAATTTGTTAACACTGTTATTTGAGACATTCATGAGAAGTTTCTATAACTGTAATTAAAATAAATATTTAAAAATATTTCTCCATTGTATGATTTAGATTTGTCCTTGTTCATAATTCTTTATCTTAAATCGGCCCCAAGGTATTTTCCGGACACAATAACTTATTTTATAAGATTAATTTGTCAATCCTGTTATTTGAGACATTCATGAGCTCTAAAGTCATGAAAATAGACACTTTTGGTGTGGGATTTGTTCCTACCTACCAAATCAGCCTATAGGTATTTTCTTTCATTTCATTTTTCATCCCCGTGACCAGCACCCCCTGCACATATGATTCACAAGCTTGTGTCCAACTCATAACGGTCAAACACAATGCCGCTATTGTCTGAGCGGTCAACTTCAATCGCCAGCGCTCAAACTGGGCCGTTTATAAAAACAATTACATCCCTTACGGCAAATTAAATTATTTTCCAAAAATACATTTTATTGGTTTGATATATAATGATTTGTCCGCGGAGTTTGATGATTTAAACTTGTTAATAGATGCTCATAGGCGTTTTGTTAGTGACTTTGAATTTTATCTTTATTTTGTTTCGGTTGACATTCCCACGGCCAGCGCATGAAAAATAACAATACGTGCGCGGTGGATTTTAGCGTTCATTTTTCCCATGCGGATTATGAAAAGTTATTTTATGAACAATCTAAATCTTTTATATCGTGTCATATTTATCGAAATTATCTGATTTTGACAAATTAGAGGATTTGCGAAGACAAAAGAATGACGGGTGGAATATTGTAATAATTGATGGAAATATGAATATAAACATAAACTATAGGCTTACGCATAGGGCCTATCAATATGGAGGTCATTATTGTGACTGCATGTTTCACTTTTAATAATGACCATTTGTGACTATATGTTTCACTTTTAATAATGACCATTAAATATCATATAAATCACATTCTCTTACCAAGTTAATGACTCGATTATGACAAATAACGTATATGAGTAAATGATTTGTTTAAAACATCTAATGATAACAGGGGACAATGAACTTGATATTGTATGTTTTGTCTGTTACGTTAAAAGGATGCGTATAAACAAATAATATGTTCTACAATAGCAAGGTTAATTTATTTTATTTACTGTAAATCAGGATAATTCAAATGTGTAATTATTTTGCAGTTGATTCAAAACTTGCTATCTACTGTAGATAGCTAAGGGACCGATCGTTATTTACGGCAGGGGGGGGAATGGGTGTTTTGGCAAAAATATCGACAAAAAATTTCGCGTTCCCCCTCGCGTCCGCTCAAAATTTTCGCGTTCCCCTTGTTTTCCCAATTTTCTCCATTTAAAATTTAACAATCCCCCTCCTGTTTCAACTAAAAATTTCAGGTTCCCCCCTCAAGACCACAAAAAAATTGTGTGTTCCCCCCTAAATTTACCCATTCCCCCCTGCCATAAATAACGATCACTCCCTAAGTAAAGTAATATTATATCACTATCTACTGTAGATAGCTAGATAGGAGTAAAGTAATATTATAGTACTATATAGCAAAATAAACCAAATTACTTAGCTATCTACAGTAGATAGCATAATAAATATCTTTGCAATCTATAGTATATAGCAAAATAAACCAAGTTACTTATCTATCTACAGTAGATAGCAGAATAAAGTACTTTGCAATCTATAGTATATAGCAAAATAAACCAAATTACTTAGCTATCTACAGTAGATAGTATAATAAATATCTTTGTAATCTATAGTATATAGCAAAATAAACCAAGTTACTTAGCTATCTACAGTAGATAGCAGAATAAAGTACTTTGCAATCTATAGTATATAGCAAAATAAACCAAATTACTAAGCTATCTACAGTAGATAGCAGAATAAATATCTTTGTAATCTATAGTATATAGCAAAATAAACCAAATTACTTACAGTAGATAGCAGAATAAATATCTTTGCAATCTATAATATATAGCAAAATAAATCAAATTACTTAGCTATCTACAGTAGATAGCAGAATAAATATCTGTGCAATCTATACAGGGTGTCCCAGAATGATCTGTACCGGGAAAGATGGAATTTTTTAGGTATGAAGGGCATGTTGAATGGTCCTAATGTCTTACATTTTTAGTTCTACATATATTTAGCTTTCTCAGATTTTTTAGATTTTAAAAATTGGACGTTTCTAGTAGAAGTTATAGAGGATTGCGTAAAAATGGTGAATTCTAAGTTTTGACAACGCAACCTATTTTGAAAATCTGTAACATTACTAACCGTTCAGCACAAAGTTATTTGGAAAAAGTTATGCAGGTATTTTAGTTGTGCCCTATTCATATTTCCACTAAATAGCCGATATCTATCTATTATTTATGACGTTACGAAGCAATCATCATATGGAATTAAGGATTTGTGGCCTAATCCCATTCTCTCTTTGGCGGTAGTTTTAAATATAGTTAATGTGGTGTGAGGTCCATGTCATTTGAAATGCTTGCAGAGATCAAACTGGTTGTGGTACAGAAAAGACGGCTCCTCAATTTACTGTACAGTAGCGTGGATTTCTTTCAAAAACTTACTGGCAAACCGGCAGCTATGTTGAGACGCAAAGAAGATTCATTAGACGATAGTGTATAACGTAAAGAAGTTTGACGAGCACGGAATTGTCAGGAATCGGCAGAGTGAAGCTTCAGGTGCTCGTAAGACTGTAAGAACTAGAGCGAACATTGCAGCTGTCCGGCAAGCTTTAAGGCGTGACCCCAACAGTAGTTGTCGTCGAAATGCTGTGCCAAACATCCCACGTTCTTCATTTAATCGTATCGTGCCATTTTTCAAAGGTATGCGAGTGTTTTTCATCGATTTTACATTATTGCATGCCACGCCAAAACAAATAAAGGTAGCGTGCTGAAATTAACAGAATAAGTAGGAGACATGTCCAACATTATAATGCTGGTATCAAAAATAGATACACTGCCCGTCTTCTATTTTTAGTTATTTTTGCAAACACGGTACAAATCATTCTGGGACACCCTGTAGTATATAGCAAAATAAACCAAGTTATTTAGCTATCTACAGTAGATAGCAGAATAAATATTTTTGCAATCTATAGTATATAGCAAAATAAACCAAATTACTAAGCTATCTACAGTAGATAGCAGAATAAATATCTTTGTAATCTATAGTATAGCAAAATAAACCAAGTTACTTCGCTATCTACAGTAGATAACAGAATAAAATATGTTTGCAATCTATAGTATATAGCAAAATAAACCAAATTACTAAGCTATCTACAGTAGATAGCAGAATAAATATCTTTGTAATCTATAGTATATAGCAAAATAAACCAAATTACTTACAGTAGATAGCAGAATAAATATCTTTGCAATCTATAGTATATAGCAAAATAAACCAAATTACTTAGCTATCTACAGTAGATAGCAGAATAAAATATGTTTGCAATCTATAGTATATAGCAAAATAAACCAAGTTATTTAGCTATCTACAGTAGATAGCAGAATAAATATTTTTGCAATTTATAGTATATAGCAAAATAAACCAAGTTACTTAGCTATCTACAGTAGATAGCAGAATAAATATCTTTGCAATCTATAGTATATAGCAAAATAAACCAAGTTACTAAGCTATCTACAGTAGATAGCAGAATAAATATCTTTGCAATCTACAGTATAGCCAAATAAACCAAGCTACTTAGCTATCTACAGTAGATAGCAGAATAAATATCTTGCAATCTATAGTATATAGCAAAATAAACCAAGTTACTTATCTATCTACAGTAGATAGCAGAATAAAGTACTTTGCAATCTATAGTATATAGCAAAATAAACCAAATTACTTAGCTATCTACAGTAGATAGCAGAATAAAATATGTTTGCAATCTATAGTATATAGCAAAATAAACCAAGTTACTTAGCTATCTACAGCAGATAGCAGAATAAAATATGTTTGCAATCTATAGTATATAGCAAAATAAACCAAGTTATTTAGCTATCTACAGTAGATAGCAGAATAAATATTTTTGCAATCTATAGTATATAGCCAAATAAACCAAATTACTTAACTATCTACAGTAGATAGCAAAATAAATAAATATCTTTGCAATCTATAGTATATAGCAAAATAAACCAAATTACTTAGCTATCTACAGTAGATAGCAGAATAAATATCATTGCAATCTATAGTATATAGCAAAATAAACCAAGTTACTTAGCTATCTACAGTAGATAGCAGAATAAATATCTTTGCAATCTATAGTATATATAGCAAAATAAACCAAATTACTTAGCTATCTACAGTAGATAGCAGAATAAATATTTTTGCAATCTATAGTATACAGCAAAATAAACCAAATTACTTAGCTATCTACAGTAGATAGCAGAATAAATATCTTTGCAATCTATAGTATATAGCAAAATAAACCAAATTACTTAGCTATCTACAGTAGATAGCAGAATAAATATTTTTGCAATCTATAGTATATAGCAAAATAAACCAAGTTACTTAGCTATCTACAGTAGATAGCAGAATAAATGAGTCTGATTTCGAACGTTAAAGAAAGTAAGCAAGAAAACATAGAATAACAGCTCAGTTCTATGAAATTGAAAATAAAAGACATTATTATGAGCACCGCGCAAAGCTGATCTCAATTAGGATGCTACTTTGAGACCAAAATTGAAGGAGCAATTTTTGTAAAATCTCACAAAGTTTAAGCCCCTTTAAAGTCAGATAAATGTTGTGTTATATATTTAACAAAAAAGATCCTGCACATATCGCATGCTGCATATCACTAATTCTATTATTTCTTCCTAATTCGACTATTTTTACAAATGTTCATTTAATACCATATTTTTGCTAAAGGCATCAACATAAGATAAACATTCGATTTTTATATCAAATATACCAGATCACGTGGGAAAGTGTCAGAGTAATGATCTTAATAATTATTTGCCCGATAACTGTTTTAGTTTAATGCTCTGCGTGTTAGCCATTCGCTTCAACGGAAAAAGTTGAAGTTTTGAAATATTTTCTCAAAATATCAAGAGCTATCTTAAGAACTACTGAACCAATACTAGGCTTGTTTGTACTCAGTTTAATGCATTTTTCATGCTGATTCCACATATGGTCATGAAAATTTATATTTCTGAAAAAAAATGAAACATGTCGTCTGCAGTCGACACCCGCGTGAAGAGAGTTAAGATATTTTCTTATTTTTATTGGGATCCATATCTGCCGTCTACATTTACTTAGGTGGCTGTTAAGACTTAGGGTGGCGGTATTATAAAAGTATCTACGGCACACTTATGCTGTAGGCGTTCTATTTTAAGAGGTTCCGCCGTATACATAAAGAAAGTCACAAAAATCACAAACAGTCTTGTAAAATGTCAAGATTCGTTTCAAGAATCACAGAACCAATGATAGCCATGATTGTACTCTTTAGAAGATTGTTGTACATATAATATTTAAAATAGAACATGGTATTACAATGCAAAAATATCATTTTTTATTATTCTCTGTACTTGGGACTGGTGGGGAAAAAGACACACGACAGAGATGTAAGCCACGAAAAAACCAAAAACAACCGAACAGAAAGACAATTCTAAATCAATATTTTAAAATGAACATTCAAAAGTTTAAAATGAACATTCGGGATATTTCCTTTGTATACCCATCTATACCCGTGCCGAAAGGGCTATATCTGAATTACTGTACTTCGAGTTTATATTGTAATTTGCATAATGACGTAGGCCTAACTAATTTTCGTATTTCAGATCTTATTATAAATAATTAAACATAATATTTTAACTCGAATATAAATAAAACCATTAGAAAAAATTAAAGCAAATTATATGTGAGTGATGCTAAATTTGAAATTATAAATTGGTTTTTGTAGATGTGATTGAACATTTTAACGACTGAATATTAAACGCTCTCCAAAAGAGCAACGAAGCTACACGTATGGGTGAGTTGTGGATATAAACTTGGCTTAAAAGTTTGATACCAACATCAAAACATAATTCCCTCTCGCAAGGTTAGAAATTTTGATGGATATCGCAGACGCTGAACTATGACTAAATGAGGGTGTTTAAGGGGCTCACGTTTCGCATATAAGCCACAGAATGTGCTCGGTGCATTTCGTCTGAGTTGATCACGCGTAAACTGGTGGATATGTAGACTATGCTATTGAATCCAGATCGGTGTGGATTTGATGCGGATCAACCGATAAATGTGTGGACAAAAATGCTTGACTTTGTTTTCACATGAACGACGCTGAGAGCAGACCAGAATTTGAATAATTCAAATATTTAAGCGTTCCACTCGCTAAACAAAAAGTGCAGTGTGATCATGTATAGACATTAATCTGGATCATTTTGTTTTAAGCTGACCCAAATTAAAAAGCGTCATGTGAACCACCAGTAATATGGCATATATGAACATAAGTATGTTGAACATATCTTGATCGAAGATATGTATTAACAAGATTATAATTCGTCTGGGTTATACAATGTACTGTGTATGTTGTGTGATTACCGATAAGATTCAAGGGTATATTCAGTTATAGGATGTCTTTTTTTTGCCTCAATGTCCCCTTTAATAAGCTTTTTGTTGTTTAAGAATGGTGTGAACTTGGAAATGGGTTGAAAGCCATGCAAAATGGGAAGCTTATAGCTCCAATGAAGTGGCAGTCAAAAGATTGATCAACCTTGGGAAATCCCCTTTACCCCTATAATATAACTCATGGGGTTGTTAACCATAAACATGATAAACTGATTATTGCATGGGATTATTGTGTCATCGTGTGAGATCTAGAACACCTTCCCAGCAAACACAAAAAGTTTTCGAAAACATTCGTAAATGGTTATAAAAGGTTGCCAGAAAACGGTTTATAGTGCATGGGTTATCATGTATAAAGGGTATATAAGATGTAGTCTTATACCTTAAATAATAATAACATTCAAAAACATGGAGGGGTCAAAAAGTTTTAATAAAATTTAATATCGAGTTATATAAAGCTAAAGGTCATTTTAAACGTTTTGCATGAAAAAGCATTACAAAAACATTTTTAAAATGAGTAAACATTATTACATTATTTGTAAAACAATTTTCCAGAACTTATTAAAATAACATTATGTTAGAATTTCTTGCAGCAAGTAATAATCCGTTATTTCATTCTCGGCCCCCTCCATCTCCCATTATGAAAATGAACCCCACACGGCTATATACAGAATATAATACAAACAACTCCCTTCACACAATAACATGTGCAAAGCCTTTTAAGATATAGGCCTATCTTTTAATAGAGCAACTTTTAATATCGTTTGACCAATAAATTTTCATATTTTTTTATCTGATATAGACATTTTGTCAGCAGTTTAAAAGATTAACTTTAAAAAAAATGCTTGACCAATAATTGTTAACCTTTTCATCAAATGAGTTATTCAATTTAAAATCCACACCCCCCATGTGGAAGATTTAGCTAAAGTCTTCCACAGAGGGAGTATGAGTTTATATAGAATAGACATTTAGGAACTTCCATTTGAAATACTCACTCCAGTTGTGGACGAAAAGGTAAAGCCATACACGGGGAATATGGGTTTCAGAATAATTAAACCTCACCAAATCCATTTGAAAAACACACAATCCCTATGTGGAGAACTTTTCTTAAATTTTCCACAGAGGGAGGGTGGATTTCAAAAGGAATAGCCCAATTTGTCAGCACTGCGATATCGGAAAATTCTTATTGGTGTATAAATACTGATATGAACATAGTCGAAATTAAACCCCCATTTTTGTACCAATTTATATCCTTCTCAAACAAGATTTCATCGTGATTTGAGTATAATGAATTCTGTCATGTACCCGCAAAATTGTTAATAAAAGACTCAAGAACTTGAAAGGAAAAATGTAACCCCAGGCGACCGTTTTCTTTCAAATCGTTGAAGACATCAAATCAAAAAGACGTTTAATTTAGCAAATGAAATCGGTATAAAACATATTTTATAGATTAAGAATTGGTTAACTAAAAAGCTTATTTGTAAAGTTTAACTAAAAGAGCTCTTTGATTTTATGGGTCGACGTGTACACACCGTAGCGTTCATTAGTTTATCGCTCGTCTACCGAAGACAGCAGATTAACGTGACTTTTTGTGGTGGCGCTATTCCATATCAACCGTTACCTATTTTTAGTAAAGCGGTGTCCAGTCACAATTGCATGATTGTAATAGATTGCTCTAGGTTTGTTTATTGACCTAGTAAACCAAATATTTTATTCAGTTTCGAATTTCGATTAAAAAAAAACTTAAAGGGTGGATGACAGTTATACTATCTTACATTAAAATTCCTGTGAAATTTTATTTTAAAGTCGGCTACATGTAAAGTGCGTTGGTTTTTCATGTCATTTTTTTCATGTCAAAACGTCACTCGTTATCTGTGCTACGGGGGAATGGGGTGGTAATCCCCCATTTGAACTTTTTTTTATTTCCCCACCCTCGGTTTCCCCCACTCAGAAACACCCACAAAACATCGAAATCCCACTCCCCCGGGCCCCTCAAGTTTCCCCCGACCCCGGAAAGATACCCCGGTGCCGGTGCCTAGGCCCTATAAGCTCAACAGATGACTTGGATATCAGATTAAATAGACCCAGATTTCGCAGATTCGCGGTGGAAGAAGAAGGGGTGGCAAAAAGAATTATTAAAGGAAAAAGGGCCGAAAAATTATGAAAAAGGTTTAACAATTGTGAAACCAATGAAACTATACATCCAAATTTTGCTTTTGGTCGCTAGCGCCTAATATCCTTTTTTTCTTAACTTTCCCAAACCATCAAAAATAATATTGGGTCAACCTTTTCGGGCTGTTGATGAAGGGGGCAGCAAAATTTACCTTTTCTGCAGCCCACCGCGGCGGCCACGGTACGCCACTGCTAGTGGGGCCCGGGTGTGGGCCACTACTATATAGGGCATACACATTTTTGCTTCGCGGCTGCTATCATTTTCTTCGGAAGGGGAGGTCCCAAATTTACAAAAAAAGTCGGCGTCAATAAATAAAAATTTTATGACCTCCCTACCACCTAAACAGGCTAAAATTGTATTAAAATCAGTCTTTTTAAATAAAATAAACACACTATCTGTTTTGGTCATCAAACTTTTTATGACCGCTCCTATATTTCTTTCCAAATATTTATGACCCCCTCCCCCCTCGTATATCGTGAAATTGAAAAAAAAAAGCTTTTTTTCGTGGATATCTACTGAAAAATGTCATAAAAAGAGGATGCTATCACGACAGTGTAGGTCTATGTAGCTGGGATGAAAAGCCGTCCATCATTTGAAAATTTTGACCTTTTGTACTGAATATATAGATCCCCCCCCAAAAAAAACACCAAATAAATGTAGGTCTTCTTGGGAAAAAATGTATATCTTCAATATGAAAGGTCAATATTTTCAATTGATGGTCGGCTTTTCATTCCAGCTACATACACTTTAAGCACATATCATAAAGCTAACTTCGAGGACTGTTTTATATGAAAAATATCAAATTTTAATAATTTGCCATAAAATTTGTATTGCGTCGCGAATTAAAAAAAAATCAAAATTATTTGATACCAGAACTACATTCCTCGTATTCAGAATACAATTCGATATGTCTGATGTGTTCTCAGGTCCCACAAAAATACTGTGCAAATGTTGCTATCAGATTCCCTAATGTTGCGAGTATATATATCTTTTATGTTAACATGAACAAAATCAGGAACCGTAAAAATAACAAGGTGGGCGGTAACGCACATTATTAAAACCAAGTCATATCATTATTCATAATAATGCTAAATTAAATCAACATCAATGACTTCTAAATGTGTTCGAAATTTAGAATCAACATGACAGGATGAATGAGTTCTAAATGAGTTGGGCATGAATGCGTAAATGTTGTTTTCCAATTCATTACACTTGGACGAACTATGATTCACATAATGTAGCGAAGTAAAATGAACTAAAATTTCCCACGAAGCAACAAAAAAAGGCCTGTTTTACGGGCTGACCGACGGACTGGGCCATATTTTACGTTTTTGGTAATTTTGTTTTAGCTGTATGAAGAAGTGGATCGATTTTGACAGAAATTTGTTTTTAAAAATCGGAAAAACAGCAGCAACGACCTCCCTAATAAAAAAAATTAGCAAGTCCGTTATGGCATGTAGGCCTACACCATGTTTTTTTCGCCGCCTGACTGTTAATGTGCGGATTATAAAATTATTTTAATAATTCCTTATCGCATTCCCTCTATAAGGTGCAAATAGTGACCTAACTTTTTTTTATAATTTACCGATGTCAACAAGTTGTCATAAGGCGGTTATTCGCATGCGTGGATATAAGCATCGTCTTACAAATCATTAATATTAAGCTTGTTTAATATAAATTGTTATATAGCAATCTTTAGCAAACCGATAATCATTTTCAATTCTATGTTTCTTCAAAAGAGAAGAAAATGTCCCGACTTCATTTCAAGTAAGATTCATATCGTTTTTAACGAAGCAATAATTCGTTCGATATAAATAAAGCAATCGAAGTTAAACTGAAATATGTCAAAATAAATTCCAATTAAGGGAAACTATTTAATAGCGAATATTATATCCATTAAAACCTACCAAATCATGAGAATTTATGAATTTCACGATATAACAAGCTTTGAACGACGTTTCAAGAGGTCGTGCACAAGCTTGGTAACAAAACTATCTGACATTTTTATCTTTACTACTCCAGGGTGAAATTCACGCATCTCTGCGTTTATAAATAAACGTTAATGCATACAATACAAGGGAGAGAGAAATGAGATCCAGAATTTATGAAAACATAACATGTGTTTATTCAGATTTAATGAAGAAAACATGAACTTTATTAAACATGATCAAAACAATGTTCTTTGTCGTGGCCGTGTTTAAAAATCACTCAAATCTTTGTAAGGATTCGGATGCAAAGCCAGTGAAAAATACTAGAGTAAAATTATAAATCAATAGGCATTGTACAAAATAATACTATAATTGAAAGGCTTCAAATTTTATTTGGATACGAGTCATTAATTATACGTCATCATAACTTTTAAAGTAGAGTATCTAATTAATTTACCAGTATGTCTTTTTAATTGACCCAAGATTGCACATAAAAGCTTAAAAGGACTGAAATTGTTGTACTACCCTCAAACCTTACTCTGAAGAAAAAATACAATTTTAAACAAAATTTAATTGTTTCACAGTTTTATAATTAACATGATCCTATAAATTAAAAAAAAGGGCTTATTAATTGGACTGAATTTTTTTTGTATTGCATCATTAATGCCCTCTAACCTCTGATGATAAGAAGAGAAAAACATTATTTAAAAAAGTATAAAAGGGGGTATTAATAAAGGCCCGCCTATAACTACATAATATTCATGATACTGCAATTGCAGTTTTTACCGTTACTATTTTAATTCCGATTGGTAGTTCACAGCATCTTGCGAATGAGCGTTGGAAAAAATTGCATTGATCATTTCATAGCGAGTGTGTAGACGAATTCAAATATCACAGATATACTTTTGTAGGTCCTGTGGTTCTTGAGTTATGTTGTAAAGAGGGCTGAAACAACAACACTTTTGTAAAACGTACATAACTCATTAACAACAATAAATCAAGCAAGTTTTCAAAGTATATGATTTGTAGAATGAACTTTTGCAAAACATATTCTTTTTCACTAATAATGTTGATTTAGATAATGAACATCGATTTTTTGGCTGCTTCGACCAACGATACCTAGTCTACCATTAAAAGGTTCATCTTATCTTTATTTTTCGTTCAACTTGCCAATTTGAATAATTCTACGAAATAGTTCAATTTAACCACAGGTTTCCCGTTGAACTTAATGCTCTGCGTGCTAACAATGCATGCGCTTTGACAACGGAAAAAGTTGAAGTTTCAAAATTTCTAAAAATATCAAGAGCTATCTTAAGAACTACTGAACAAATACTTGGCTTGTTTGTACTCATTTTAATGCATTTTTCATGCTGATTCCAAATGTGGTCATGAAAATTGGCATTTCTGAAATTATTTAATTTTTACATTTTTTTTTAAACTTCTGCAGTCGACACCAGCGTGAAGAGAGTTAAAGAACAGAAATAATAAACCTTTTATAGCGTTATTATATTTTTTCAAATCACCGAATTACGAGATCGTATCATTATTAATAGTGATGGCGATCATGGTAATGTTTTATACGTGTGTTATCCTCTGGCTTAACAGGTCCTGACACGTGTGTAACAAACCCTCAATACAAAATTAATAGATTTATCTCCATAAAAATCATTTCATTCTCCGTTTTCTTTTTTTATTAATTATTTTCGTGCTTGACATATATAGGCTTCAACATAAAAAGTCCAAATTTTAAGATATTTTCTCAAAATATCAAGAGCTATCTCAAGACCCACTGAATCAATCAGGACTTGTTGTGTGATCCGATAGGAGAGACACTTTGGAATAGCGCCAGGGCCTGCTTGTTCGCGGTCTGAGAGGAACATGAAAAAAAAAACCCACTAAATCTATGAGAGCATGCACCCCAATAAAGAATTACTTTAAAATAAAATAAAACAATAACAAATCATAACATGTGAAATGTGTATGATGATACACTTATAAATAATACTCAAGGGTGAAACAATAATTTAAAAAAAACACCTTATCTACCGTATATTTCCATAGTTAAATATACTTAGTGATAATTTGTACTAAAACAAAAATAAAGAAATACTTTTAAGTATTTCTTTATTTTTGTTTGTTTTTGTGATAGATAGCTTTTTATTTATATCGCGTCTTAAAAGACGCGATATAAATAAAAAGCTATCTATCACAAATGATAAGAGGAACACGATAAACAAAATTAGCGAGCATACCCACAATAAAGAATTAGTTAAAAATAAAATAATGAAAAAACGGTAAAACAAGGGGCGAAATAAGACAAAAAAAGACTAAAACATTTTTTATTAACGGTAGTATTTGTTTTGTTTTTTGTCACAAAAACTTATTGAATGCTCACTTGCTCTAAGATATTTAATGTTTGTATATTAGTCTTAGTTTATTATTTATTTATGTATTATTTATCTATATATCTTTTATTTATTTATCTATTAATTTATCTATTTATTATCAGCAGTATATAGATACTTCGTCAATACCCTTATCAGCAGTAGATAGCTACTTAATCAATACCCTTATCAGCAGTAGATAGCTACTTCATCAATACCCTTATCAGCAGTAGATAGCTACTTCATCAATACCCTTACTTAGCAGTAGATAGCTATTCTATCAATACTTATCAGTAGCAGATAGCTACTTCATCAATACCCTTATCAGCAGTAGATAGCTACTTCATCAATACCCTTATCAGCAGTTAGAGAGCTACTTCGTCAATAACCTTATCAGCAGTAGATAGATACTTCATCAATACTTATCAGCAGCAGATAGCTACTTTATCAATACATATATCAGCATTACATAGCTACTTCATCAAAACTGATATCTGCATTAGATAGCTACATCATCAATACCCTTATCTGATATCTGCATTAGATAGCTACCCAGCAAACACAAAAACGTTTTAAAAACGTTATAAATAAGTTATATTTAGGTAAAAACGTTTCAATAACATTAAAATGCCGGGTTATATAAAGGTCATGAAAACGATTTAAAACGTTTTATATGAAAACACACTACAAAAATATTTTTAAAATGTTTTTAAAAATGTTACTGTAAACTATTTTCGCAAACGTTTTTACAAAATATTTTGCCAACACTTAAATAACATTATGTTAAAATATTTGCACTCAGCGAACACAGAAATGTTCTTAAAATGTTTTATTCAAAACGTTTTAATAACATTTAAATGTCGGGTTATATAAAGGTCATGAAAACGTTTTTAAAACGTTATTGCAAATATTTTGGGCAAACATTTTTCGCAAAATATTTTTTCAACCCCAAAAATAACATTCTGTTTAGAATGTTTTGTATCACGTTTTCAAAAATGTTTTCGGAATGTTATTAAAACGTTTTTATACACTTTATATAACCCGACATTTAAACGTTTTCTGTAAAAGATTTTGTGTTTGTTGGGCAGTAGATTATCAAAAAATGTTTTTAAATGTTATGAAAACGTATTATACCCTTAATATACCCTTTATATAACCCGACATTTAAACATTTTATGACAACCTTTTTATAACCTTTTGTGAATGATGTCGAAAACGTTTTGTGTTTGCTGGGTACATCATCAATACCCTTATCAGCAATAGATAGCTACTTAATCAATACCCTTATCAGCGGTATATAGCTACTTTATCAATGCCCTTATCGGCAGTAGATAGCTACTTCATCAATACATATATCAGCATTATATAGCTACTTCATCAATACTGATATCAGCAGTAGAAGCTACTTCATCAATACCCTTATCTGCATTAGATATCCACTTCAATGCCGTTATCAACAGTAGATTGTCGTCTTATCAATTAGGCCTACCCTTATCAGCAGCAGAAGAGCAGCGGATAGCTATTTCATCAATACCCTTACCAGCAGTAGATAAGTACTTCATCAATACCCTTATCAGCAGTAGATAGCTACATCATCAATACCCTTATCAGTAGTAGATGGCTACTTAATCAATACCCTTATCAGCGGTATATAGCTGCTTTATCAATCTAGAAAGCTACTTCATCAATACCCTTATCTGCATTAGATAGCCACTTCAATGCTTCAAAGCGGTATATAGCTACTTTATCAATGCCCTTATCGGCAGTAGATAGCTACTTCATCAATACATATATCAGCATTATATAGCTACTTCATCAATACTGAAATCAGCAGCAGAAAGCTATATCATCAATACCCTTATCTGCATTAGATAGCCACTTCAATGCTGTTATCAGCAGTAGATCGTCGCTTTATCAATTAGGCCTACCCTTATCAGCAGCAGAAGAGCAGCAGATAGCTATTTCATCAATACCCTGCAGCAGTAGATAAGTACTTCATCAATACCCTTACCAGCAGTAGATAGCTACATCATCAATACTCTTATTAGCGGTATATAGCTACTTCATCAATACCATTACCAGCAGTAGATAGTTACTTTATCAATACCCTTATCAGCAGTAGATAGCTACTTCATCAATACTCTTACCAGCAGTAGATAGCTACTTCTTCGTTACCCTTGTATCAGTAGTAGATCGCTACTTCGTCAATTCCCTTATCAACCGTGTATAGCTACTTCATCAAAACCCCTATCAGCAGTAGATAGCTACTTCATCATTACCCTTATAAGCAGTAAATCGCTACTTCGTCAATTCCCTCATCAACCATATATAGCTACTTCATCAAAAACCTTATCAGCAGTAGAAAGCTACTTCATCAATACTTATCAGCAGCAGATAGATACTTCATCAATACATATATCAGCATTATAGCTACTTCGTCAATACTGATATCAGCAGTAGAAAGCTACTTCATCAATACCCTTGTCTGCATTAGATAGCTACTTCATCAAAATCAGCAGTAGATCGTCGCCTTATCAATTAGGCCTACCTTTATCAGCAGCAGAAGAGCAGCAGATAGCTATTTCATCAATACTGATATCTACTATCTGCATTAGATAGCTACTTCATCAATACGCTTATCAGCAGTAGATCGCTACTTCATCAATACCTTATCAGCAGTAGATAGCTACTTTATCAATACCTTATCAGCAGTAGATAGCTACGTTATCAATACCTTATCAGCAGTAGATAGCTATTTTATCAATACCTTCTCAACCGTAGATAGCTACTTCATCAAATTGTTATAATCAGTAAATAGTTATCAATATTAGGCTTTTACTTAATTAATTACTCTACTCTAACTGTAGGCCTATTTTATTTGACTTTACTTTATATATTTTTTTATTTAATTTTGATTTCAATTTTAATTTTGATTTTGATTTCATTTTCATTTTCATTTTCAATTTCAATTTCAATTTTAATTTCTATATTTCTATTCCTGTTTCTTCTGTTTCTATTTTTATTTTAGAAAGCAAAATCATACTTCTACGCTACTCAAATTTGGTACACTCACGAGCAACCGGCGTCTTCAGCGGATGTTATTGCTCTGAAGATTGTTGTTGCTAGTGGTGTAGTATTAGGACACCTCCGATGTCGTCACAAATGTTGATGACGTCAAACAGGAAGTGTGCCGCCCCTTGGTTTCGGGGGGTCAGGAGGTTGTCCCAGACACGGTCAATGTCTAGCCCTTTGACACGGTTCAGTCTGGGTCTTTTAGTTCTAATATGGATTGCTTCCATGACCCTGCTAGGGAAGTCCTTGGACTCCCTCTCTAACACTTTCACGTTTTCCCAGTCAATCTGGTGCCCTTTGCTCCTGTCGATGTGTTCCTTGATCGCTGACTTGGAACTGGCCGCTTGGACTTATGTTTTGTAAGCCTCTTTTCGAGCTTGCGTCCAGGTTCAACATCTTCCTGTTTGATGTCATCAACATAGTACTACATCACTAGCAACAACAATCTTCAGCATATTCATGAGATTACGTCACCAATTTGCATATTTATAGATGACGTCATTAATTTGCATATTCATGAGATGACGTCATCGATTTGCATATTCATGAGATGATGTCACCAATTCGCATATTCATAAGATGACATCACCAATTTGCATATTCCTAAGATGACGTCATTAATTAGCATATTCATGAGATGACGTCCACGATTTGCATATTCATAAGATGACGTCACCAATTTACATATTCATTAGATGCCGTCATTAATTAGCATATTCATGAGATGACTTCGCCGATTTGCATAGTCATTAGATGCCGTCACTAATTTGCCTATTCATAAAATGACGTCATTAATTTGAATTAATTTGCATATTCATGAGATTACGTCATTAATTTGCATATTCACGAGATGACGTCACCAATTCGCATATTCATGAGATGACGTCACCAATTCGCATATTCCTAAGGTGACGTCACTAATTTGCATATTCATAAGATGACGTCATTAATTTGCATATTCATGAGATTACGTCATTAATTTGCATATTCATGAGACGACGTCACCGATTTGCATATTAATGACGTCACCAATTTGTATATTTATAAGATGACGCCACCAACTTGCATATTCATGAGATTACGTCATTAATCTGCATATTCATGAGATTACATCACAAATTTGCATATTCATGAGGGGACGTCACCAATTCGCATATTCATAAGATGACATCACCAATTTGCATATTCATAAGATGACGTCACCGATTTGCATATTCATGAGATGATGCCACCAACTTTCATATTCATAAGATCTTGTCACCAATTTTCATATTCATGAGATGACGTCCTTAATTTTCATATTCATGAGATGACGTCATTTGCATATTCATGGCATGACGTCACCAATTGTGCAAAAATTATAATTTTAATACCCCAAACATGCGTTTTAGTTTGATAACTAAACAAGGACCTTGCGACTTCATTTTTTAGACAAATAATTTGGCCTAAACCCCGCATGCACTGGAGCAGATCCCTTTTAAAAGGACTATTCGTGTTCTGCCTCGTCCCGATTAAATAAATACATGAAATATGACAAGTTTTGTACATTACCTCTACAAAATGTATGTAGGAACCATATATCGCTCATTCTACAAAATCGGGTGCCAATCCACTGTAAAAATTGAAAAAATAAAAGTTGTTCAAAAAGATCTGCTTTTTGTGTTTTTTAAGAGTAAATGTATCACTACTTTCAGATGTAAAAGATTGCCAACACCACTTGCATATTTTTCTTTCAGGAAGTCATGATGTTTTTAACACTAAAACTCAATGTAATGTGAGCTACGTTACCGGCTCCAATATGGGCTGGTTTTACTTAATCCAAGGTCATAAAAAGCAAACAAAAGATCACTTGAGTGAAATGTAAAACCAATTTCACCATTTTATAGAAGTTTTAAAGATGCGTAGATGAGTGCGTAACGTAGCTCACAGTAACGTAGTTCATGGGTTTTTAATGTTTTTGATGTGATTTGTGAACGTTAGAACGTTATGTCGTTTAATTCTAATATAAATGGGGTTCGATCACTCATGATGCAGTCATGTCTACAGTAGAATTCATCTCGACCTTTGCAGGACTTAAACCCCATTAAAAGCTATTAAACCAAGATAACACTCATTGAAACAGCTCAACTGATTAAATCGGATCTTCTCTTGTTGTGCACATGTGTCTGTTTTATATGTGCGGTATCGCTATGAGGTGCTATAATACAGCTTCAGTTGGGTAACTGATTATAAAGGAAACGCAAGGAAACAATGGTACGTGGACCTTTGTTCACGAAATGAGACAATGGCCTGCTTTTTGTTAACCAGCATTCTTGAAAATGAGCAACATAATGATTGTTGACTTAACACGGTTTGGAAATAATTTCTTCATATTTTTGGTGTTATCTGTCGTTTACATATCCTTCCTAAAACACAAAAGTGCGACTATTTCCAAACACCTAAATTAGCTAAAAATTTAGGACATGTTACAAAACTATATTTTCTAGAATTTCATAGAATAGTTTAAATGTATAGCTTGTACCGTTTTTTGTGGCATCCTTCAGAACGGAGCGGTCCGTTACCAATATAGCTCAATATTTTCGGTCAAATCTCCATTCAATTAACACGGGGAGTTGGCTAGCTATGAGCTAGCTATGCTTTGCCCTCACTCATATTCTACGAAAGTGCGACTATTTCTGAACATCTAACCTAGCTGTAATTTTAGGTCATGTTAGAGAAATATATTTGCTAGAAGTTTGGAGAATAGTTTAAATATTGGCCGCTAATTTTTCACACAGTGATGTTAACTAGGCAAATGCAATATACTTCTAACATACACTATTTGTAAAGGTCGCGCGTCAATGGTGAGAGCACTGTGTATTGTGTATAGGAAAACAGACAGTAACTGCAGTATGTGGTACCTAGTCACATATTATTAGGAAGTACATGTTATACAAGTGCATACTATGGAATCCTGGTAACGTAACTCAGCAGTCTTAACATGGTCGGTCAAAATTTCAATGTTTACAACAACATTTATATGCCAAAAATGCTACAGCATCACGATTTTTACTGTGATTTTTAAAAACCTATGAGTGTTTCCTTTCAAAAACCGCAAACTACATTGATACCTCTGTTTTAGTTCTTTCCAATAACGTGTGTTAAAAAGGGGTAACATAGCTCACAGCATTTTGGTGGAAAGTGCAATTTATTTTAGAATTACACAAAGACGTTTTAATCACTAAAAAATAATGTTGATAAACAATATGATGGTGCGTTATCTAATTAAAAAGAACAAAAAGGAAAGGAAACGCATTTATTCAAAGAAAATATTAAGGGTCAGATTTATCACTTGAGCAGAGGAAACATATTTTTAGCGATTTTGAGCCTTTGCAAGGGTTAATCAGGCTTAGGAAAGCATTTAAAGTATGGAAAACTATATATGTCCGTGTAGATCTCATTGAGTTCTACCAGAATAAAAATTCCTTTAAAAGGAATAGGGTGGGCAAATGAAAAATTGTCAAGAGAAATGAAAGAACGAGTAAGTCAAGTTCACAATTAAAAACAGGGAAAATATGACACAACATCGATTTCCATTAGGGGAATAACACAAAACGTATAAACAAAGTTAAGAGTTTTTAACTTTATACGTTTATACGTTTGTTATTCCCCCATTGGAGGTTGTGTCATATTTTCCCTGATTTTAATCTGATCTATTGCTTATCCTTTGTTCTCTGCTGGTCAGTTGGAACAGATTTTCCCTGTTTTTATATTAACCCTTCACATCATAACACAAGACGTTTTATGTTAACATTTTATATAAAACATGATAAAACTTTTGTAGATAATCGTTATTTAAAACATTTTCGTAATCATACCTAGAGTTGTTTTTTTAATCATCAGATAGAAAGACTTCTGCTCATCTTCTCTGGTGAGACAACAGGGCTGCATGGGGTATCTTTCCATATCAGAGTTTAAAAATCTGTCATATCAATTTCCTCAATATGTTGTATTGCAACTTATGAGGGGAAATGTTTGATTTTACAATATTTCGATATTATTTTTTAACTTTGTAACTTTATTATGATTAACATAACTGTATTTCAAAGCGTCAAACTATATCATTATTTTTTCCCAACAAAAATAATCCAGGGAATAAAATATTCATTCATATGTTTATTTATTTTATTCAACCTGGGTCATTTCTACTGGTGCACATGCATTTTAATAATTTGTCTATAATACCTTATACAAACATCAGCAACCACTATTTGTCACAAGATTTGAAAAGTAAATAGCCTATGTACATACTGAACACAATGCACATACAAGCTGTATTTAATTACATGCCGAAGCTGTCAGTATAAAATGATATATATGACCTTCACGATGCTATTAATTTAGCCCAAAGATTAGGAAAACTAGCAAAACTGGTGAACTGGTACTGTTCAAATAAAAACATCTGCAAATCTTGCTGCAATTTCCAAATAGTATTTCTATTACTTAAATAATTATTTTTGTTATTTCTTTTAATACAAACACATTACTGCCTATGACGACTTTATCGTATTACTTACATATCAAAATCAAGTAATAATTACAAAACTCGCCGTAAACTATCACCTCTGTGGGTGTTTGGGATATAACTGGCACGAATATTTTCTCAACACTGCGGCATGTGAAAAAGTAGGTCAATAGTCAGAGAATACAGGGTGGGTGCGGCACGCCGCACCCACCCAAAAACAACATATTTGATGCCCTAAATGCTCGACAAAGTTTTTGTGGACCAAAGAATGGGAAAAAGGCTATTGGCACCCGATTTTGTAGAATGAGCGATATACTGCACGTATGATAAAGTCGGGACTAGCCTCCAACAACCAGACAAATTTAACTCAACATGCTGAAGGAGCTGGGATGTGCCAGAATGTGGGAACTAATTAAGGCAGTACAGGGCCCTCTCAACACTTACAGCTTTTCAAGACAATATGACGAGAGCCTTCCCTTTTAAGGATTTTTTTTTAAATTTCTAGCTGATTTACCGACTCATTTATCAGGAAATCATTGCGGATGAATCATTTAAGGTGACACTGTTACATTTTTCATTTATTTACTTTAGTCTTATAAATATTAGGCCTATTATTGTATATATAATTTTAAGAAAACTATTATTTACATTTTATTTTGAGCATTGTGTAGTGTATTAAAATCACAATATCTATCTGGTGAAAGCTGACACCGTATAGTCTATATTTTAAAAATGAAACAGATTCCATGAAAAGTTTTAGCGCGGTTTTAGCATCAAATAGACTATAATAGCCACAAATACATCATACCCTTAAAATAACCACAGCAACAGTATATAAACCATTGGTGATTTGTAAACACTCATCGACAGCACAAAGTGCTCTGAAGAAGATCCCCGTGCTTCTATCGAGTCGCTGGGTAGCCACCCGCTCCAGTTTTGCCACAATGACGGACTGGAAGTGGGTGTTGTCGCATTGCCCAAGATGATGGATCAGGCTTACTATTTTTCCAGAGTTTCTACTTTGGAATCATCAAGTTGTGTTCTTGCCGGCCCCGCTGTCTCTGCTATGCAATGCCCAGGAGGCGGGAAGAACTGAACTGTGGAATCTGACTCGCTTACTTCGTAGCCTTTCCATAGTTTCTACTTTGGAATCAACACCCGGTCTTGAGCTGAGTTCTTGTCGTAGCGGCTCCGCTGTCTCTGCTATATGCAGTGCTAGGGGTTGGCAAGAAGCACTCTGGACCACCATGATCTTATCTGGCTGCAGTGGGGGTTGTTGGTAAGGGTACTGCGTGTATCGTTATCCACATATTACACCCCATGCAGAGATAATGGTTTTGGTGGCTCTGAGTACATACACCTGTAGCATCGAATAGAACTGAATAGGCCTACTCTATTATTGCTCTTCGAAAAGGAATAAAAATCAAAACCACTATAATCCCTCCAATTATCTACTGCTGATTCCCTATTATAGAGCAATCAACATGATCAACATTGTGTGAAAAGTGTGCCAGCAGGTTCCATAATGTCATTTACAATTTTTTGGCTTGTCTACTGTGGTTTATCATTGGGGTGGACTTGTCCATCTGGGAATGAAATTGGCCAAAGGGGGTAATTAAATTTACTGCCAGTAATTGGGCCTGGATCATGTCCTTTTTCATAGAGCAAGTGGACTATACATAAAATTTGACCCCAAGATATCATTTGACCTCAAATGACCTCCACTTGATGTTATAACATGTTTGCACCTCCTCAGGATGATGCCGGAGCACTTTTAAAATCATTTGACCCTATAGATGACCTTTGACTTCGAAAGACCTCCGCTTAGAAGTTTCACCTCATGACTCCCTATACCCAGATATGAGATATTAGTATCGCCAAGTGAGGTTAACGAAGTCTAATTGCCTTTTCAAAGAAGAACAATTTCCCCTGAAACATGCAACATTGTCCTCGAGTGACTCCTAGATGACCTTTGACCGTAAATATCTCCACTCTCTTGATGTCCCCACCCAAAAGATTATTTACACATGAACGTGTTTATTAACAACTGAAAATAGTTAATATCCACATTATCTAGAAATTACTGGTATTTTAAGAAACCTCTCCTATAGCCTATATTACAAATACAAAATAAAACCCAACACTTTCAATCGCACTCTGAAGTTTCACACCAAAGTGTTATAAACACTACCAATATTAATGCTTCCTTAAACACCACGTTTAAGTTTTAATCATTGTTAGTGTTTAGAGTTTATCTAAAAGTGTTTACCTTAAACACTATTTTTTTTAAATTTGG
The DNA here is from genome assembly GCF_039555335.1 of Amphiura filiformis. NCBI lineage: Eukaryota > Metazoa > Echinodermata > Ophiuroidea > Amphilepidida > Amphiuridae > Amphiura > Amphiura filiformis. Next base: position 45,129,899 of record NC_092642.1, read on the forward strand.
GTTCCAATGTAGCAAGACAAAATGCCAACTCAATATCTCTACATAGCGCCATGTACTAAAACACCATCCAGGAAACCACTGCTGTGCTATTAAATGAGTCATCACAGTGTAGGGTGACACAGTCCATTATATTTTGGTTTTCATTTAATTTGTTCTATTTATTTTATCTTTTTATGGTTTACAATTTTTGTTTTAATATCTTATATGTCGTGTATGCCTTGTTTGTGGACGATTTTCCACAGCGAATCGGGCAGTGAATATACAATTTATTCCGGTACAGAAATGTTTGTTTTTTCAACGTATGAGGCCTGTCGTTTTTTTAAAGGTAGGCCTAATGTTACACTTTAAGAGAAACTGTTTAACCCACCCAATATATTTAGATAAACATACAGTAAGTTAGCGAAATTCGAAAACACCATGATAAAAAAATTGGAGAATTGCTGACATCGAACCGAACCGCGACCTAATGTTTAGTGTATCCTTTAAAAAAAACCACCCGGCCTAATAAAAGGGCCATGTATTTTGTTATTATGTTGTTGAAATTAAATTTGTTGGCAGTTGCAAAAAAACAAACAAACAAACAAAAAAACCCGGTCTAAACCACCCTTGAATAGAAAATATTTAGATCATAAACAAGTCCCGGAAACAAGTATATACCGGGTGTCCCAAAAAAAGGTTACATGTAGATCATTTGAAAATAATCGAAGTTAATGTTAACAAATATAAATATCCTTTTCATGACATAATCTATGTACCCTCTACTAGTACCCCTGTTAATGTTAAGTTCACAACGTACGTACTTAGCCCGCATTCCAGGCATTCCTGACCAAGCTATTTACGTGACATAATGCAACACGAGGTTCCTTCACCCTCACAGCCACCGTGCATTTGGCGGGGCACTTGAGTAGGCCCAGCCATAGCATGGCAGATGCAGTATTTTATTCCGATAAACAAAGAATAAAACTTGTTAAGTTTTATTTCAAGAGTTCAGTCAGAAATGTAAAAACAAACAGCAGCGATTTCAAGTCAACAAAATCCAATGCCAAAGATTGTTATTCATTTCACTATGTTGATGACGGGAAATACAGCGTGCACGTGCAGAACTGCTTTCACCAAAAACGTCTCTAATTACCATCTTCCTCTATTTTGTTACCACCAAAAGCCAAGAAGCTCTAAAACTTATTTATTTTCAGTGTACAATACTTAATTTTTCAATATGTATTTTGTGCAATAAGTTCAACGATGAAAAATAAGAGAAACATAAAAAGTAATACAGAAATTTTTTTGAAAACAAAGGTGTGCTTGTGTTCAACGGTCGTTGTTCGATATTTTGATGGTTAGCCACTCTTGACACCCCTGTCATCTTGCGCTCATAAGTATAAGTTGCTTTTAAGATACGGAATTGAAATGACATTGTTTTGTTATACCATCACAAAATGCGGTTCATTTTCTACATGTAACCTTTTTATGGGACACCTTGTACTAGTACTACTCGGTTCTACTCTACTCGTAATCATGGAAATAGACGGTTTAAACCAGGTTGTTCGATTCCAAAGTTGATTTTAGTATGAGTGCTAAACTGAGTAGGCCTACTTTTTTTTCACAGTACAAACCTTATTATTCACGTAGTAACAAACCCGGTATTTGATTTTTGCCAAAATGCACTATATTTCCTTTTTTTTGTCATTTATGTTTTTTTATTAGAGAAAACAAAAAAAATAATAAAAATAAATCACAGCTTACTGAGGCTGTGCAGGTCTACGCATAGATCTCGATCTGATGATCAGTAAAAGAGTCCAAGAGCAGAAATATTTGGTGTCAAACCACATTTGTATAGATTTATTTGCGTAGCAAAATTAAACACGAATTTTCGGTCATAGACCTTTGTCAAGTGATGACCTTTTGCGTGCCGGAAAACAAAGGAAGAGGAGAGCACAGAAACGCGTGAGGAGTCGCGCGCGAAGTCGTGCGTGAAAACATAGAATGAAATGCGCGAGGTCTATCGCGACGCAAAGGGGGAAGACACGCAAAAGGTCAAAATCAAAATTACTGCAAAGAAAAATGAAGGAAATAAAGAAAGAAAAGTAAAGTAAAGTAAAGAGAAAAGAAGAGAAGAGAAAAGAAAAATTAGAGTAAAGAAAAGAAACCTGAAAAGAAAAGAGAAAAGAAAAGACAAGAAAAGAAAAAAGAAAAGAAATGAAGAGAAGAGAAGAGAAGAAGAGAAGAGAAGAGAAGAGAAGAGAAGAGAAGAGAAGAGAAGAGAAGAGAAGAGAAGAGAAGAGAAGAGAAAGAAAAGAAAAGAAAAGAAAAGAAAAGAAAAGAAAAGAAAAGAAAAGAAAAGAAAAGAAAAGAAAAGAAAGAGACTAGCGGGACACCGCGCTTCGCGCGGGTCCCCGCTAGATGAGTAAATGGGAGCGTTCACTATAACAGGAACAATTACTGAACAGGGAGAATCATTGAAAAGGGACATTTTATTTATCTAAATAAAATCTGTCTCTTCTTACATTTTCTTTTTTAGTTTCTTCTGCTTAGCTTGTGATTTTCCGTTTCCATGTTATTTATTTATTTAACCCCGTTCTCATTATTTTCTAAATCTGTTCTTTCTTACATTTCCCTTTTAGCTTTTTTTTTTTAATTTGCTGCTTGTGATTTCCCGTTTCCATGTTACCGGTATTTATTTAATTCTATTCTCATTATTTTAGCTTCTTTTTTTCTTACATTTCCTTCTTTGTTTCGTTATCATAATCCCGTGACCCGTCCATGTACCTTTTTGTCCTTTATTTTTCCTTCATTCCGTATTGTCATGTCCACTGGTCGTGTGGCACTGCGCCGTTTACGCGAGCATTGGCGTAGTTCGCATTACGCACGCGGCGCCGACGCGCTGCCGGCCAGCTGCAGTGACGCGTAGGCTGCAGCCGATTTTCATCACAAAACCCCGTTTTTACCCATATTTTCACTGTTTTTGCAGCCAATTCTTGACCGTTTCCAACCAAATTTTCTTATAACCGTCTCGGTATATTCCTCGATTTCCCGTATGAATTTGGCGACATTTGGATCGAAACTGACGGAGCCTTTGATGGACTCACATAGATAGATACAACATTCGCCTATTTAGGCCTATAGTAAGATGCGTTGTTCCTCGACTTTCCGTTTGTGAGTATTATGCACTTGGGTGAGAGCGGTAACTGTAAGGTCCGTGATGGTATGACTATCCCCTCTAAAATGTTGAGGGACGGGTTTGGCGGTGTCACGTATGAGGACGTCTCGTCTATGTTCGGTGAACCTATCCGCCAAACGCCGTTCAGTTTCACCGATGTACAGAATATGCGGATGTCGTCGACACCCAAGTGCATAAATCACATGTGTAGAAGTACAAGAAAACTCGCTTCTGATGTGGTAGGTGCCTGAAGTGCTACTGACACAATTAGTATCAGATATATGGTTACAGGTATTGCAACGACGGCGATGACATGGAACAGTGCCACACGCTGAGCTGTCGGTAGGATTGAGATAGGAGTGAACAAGCCGATCTTTAATGTTCTTATCTCTACGATATGATATCATGGGAGATTCAGGGAATATTTCATTGGTAGAATGGTGGTCTTGAAGGAGTTTCCAATTCCGGATGATGATGTTGCTAACGGGTACGGTGTTGGGATGGTATGTTAATACCATCACTGGACGGTTAGAACCATTACGGGGTTGCTTGATACGAAGACATTCGTCTCTTGTGATGTTCTGGAAACGTTCGACGGCTGCTGTGGTGACCGCGCGGGGATACTCACGATCAGTAAAGAAATCAATCATCTTGGTAGTTTGCTGATTGAAATCGCCATCATCGCTGCATAAACGTCTTAAACGTAGTACCTGTGAAGATGGGATAGAATCCTTACATGATCTGGGATGAGAAGACGAATATGTGAGATATGAATGTGAGTCTGTAGGCTTGTAGTGGATTGAGGTAGATAACGAGCCCTGGTTAACACTGATGGAGATGTCAAGGAAAGTAACCTGAGTGGTAGATATATCCCAAGTAAACTGAAGAGCGGGATGGAATGTGTTTACAAAGTTCATGAATTGGAGAAGATCCTCCTCTCTACAGTTCGCGATGCCCAAAATATCGTCGATGTATCTCAGGAATAGAATGGGCTTAGTACCTTGGTAGCGGGCGAGAAATTGTTGTTCAATAAAACCAACGAAGATGCATGCGTATACTCCCGGTGTTGTCACTTAACATTGACTATGTGTACGCATGATCGTTCCCAATTTTGCGAAAAAGGGGTTATTTTTAAACTATGTTCGCGAACATTTTATGTTTGCGATGTTTAAAAATAGGGTTGTTTTTGACGACGGTGTACTCGAAATTAGAAAATATGGTATATTTTTGTGAATCATCATCATGATAATGTTGAAATCCCAAGAAATCTTACCATTTCTCGCTCAATTTACTCCCGGATTTCACTTTTGTGACACTTTTTTGACTTCCTAATATCCCGGCTTAAATATTCAGCAACACGCTCGACTCGGTTTTATTTGTTTCATGGTTTGTTTACACCGATTACGTCACTGGGGACTTACCCAGTTTGGCCGCGGATTCCATGAGACTTTTTTCATTAGCTTTATTAATGACACGCCCGGCCTCCGGAGCCTTGACAAACTGGGTACCCACAAACCGAGCCACAAACACTGATCTCTACACAAAGATCAGTGGCCACAAACCGGGGCCACAAACTCTTCGAAATGGCACCTGATCATAAAGGAATTGTTCCTTCTGAACCTTCTGAAGTTGTAGTCAGCAGGGCGGAAACCGCAAATCGCTAACTATTTGGTGACCGGCAAGCTGGAGGTTTTTCTTGAAAATATCTAAAGATGGGGCTGAATATAGTGGTTTGAGTGAGGGAATTCGTGGCAAATGCCACTGAGAGTTCGTAATTTTTGTCAGTCAGTTTATGTATTGGTCACATTCAAGCTTTATTTTGCAACAACAAAAAACCGGGAGGAAAGGTAACATTGTTGATAACTGTATCATAAAAAACACATGATGCATCCTATTGGATGTATTTGTATATATTTTTCTGTTATTTTTCTCATTAGTTCTCCTCAGAAAAGACAATGAATCAGAACAAGTGTTTTTGTGTGTGTTCTTGAAATGTTAAAAAAGGGGTACTTTTGTAAAAGTGTACTTGAAATGCAAAAAATAGGGGTATTTTTAAGGCTAATTTGTACCCGTTTTCGTATAAAATAGGGGTAAAAATGACGAAAATGTTCTTGAAACCGCGCAAAATAGGGGGGTATTTTTGACTTAGGGAACGATCATGCGTTACGCCTTTGAATGTTAAGTGACAACACCGGGCGTATACTGGACCAAGTCTAGAACCCATTTTGACGCCACGTAGTTGCAGGTAGAACTTGTCGTTGAATTCGAAGCAATTGAGAGTGAGTACTAACTCGGCAAGACGGCACAGTGCGTCGGTGGAGGGATTTTTCTCGGATCGCTGATCGAGAAAGAAGCGTAGAGCTCGGAGTCCTTCATCATGAGGAATGCAAGTATATAAAGACTTAACATCCATAGTAAACAAAAGAAGACGTTCATCATGTATATCCAGTTCATTGAGTATACGAAGAGCGTGTGGGGAGTCTCTGACATAGGTTGGTAGAGACTCAACGATAGGTCTTAAAATTTCATCCAAGTACTGTGCGATCCGTTCAGTAGGGCAATTACATGCGGATACAATAGGTCTCCCGGTGTGCCAACTTTATGGATTTTGGGTAAGAGATAGAATTTGCTCGTGCGTGGCAAAGGGTTGATGAGATAGGTGGCAGCATCTGGAAGTTCGTTAGAGTTGACCAATTCGTCAATAGTTTCTTTGACAAGTTCTTGGTGGTCTTCAGTAATGTCACTATCTAGCTGTTGGTAGGTCGAATTATCCGATAATTGACGTTCCGCTTCTTCCAGATATAGATCTTTGCGCCATACCACTATTGCACCACCCTTATCTGCTGGCTTGATAACAATGTCTGGATTGTTGTGAAGAGATTTCAAGGCCTTATCTTCTTCTACAGTTGTGTTGCGTCTCCTATGAGATTGCTTGAAATCCAGTTTGTTAATGTCGTTTTCACATTTGTCGATGAAAAAGTCAAGAACAGGTAACTGACCTTCTTTTGGTGTGAAGTTAGACTTCACTTTCTGCAGAGTATCTAGATAACTGGATACTGGTTGGATATCGGTACTATCATTTGATTCATCATCTGTATCGTCATCATCGTTCTGATTCTGTGAATGGAAATGGGCCTTTAAACGGAGTCGTCTGTAGAATTGTTGTGCGTCTTGACGAATTTGGAATTCATCAACATGTCTATTGATAGGGATAAATTTCAATCCCTTGGCGAGAACACTGCGTTCAATCTGATGAACTGATGATCTGATGATCTGATGATCATCAGATCTTTCGATCTGATGATCAAACCAATTTCGGATAATTTGAAAATTTAGATAAATGAACGGTAGGCCTACATTCATTATTGGTTGCAAAGTAGCTCAAAGCTGCGAACTTGGATCCATTTTATGTTTTTATTGTATAATTTTGCTACCGCTCAGTATTTGGCCTATATCTCAATTTCCTTATTTGAATCAGATCGCCAGTGTCACAAAAGTAAATGAACCGACGAAAAGCACTGACAGTAAAGCTTTATATTCCATTTTGGTCAAATTTTAATTTGAACGGTATGATTCTTTGCCAAATATGAAATATTATTTGTAACAACTGTCAGGAAAGTGTTCTGGTCATTTTTAAGCCAAACTAATGAGGTAAAATGAAAGAAAACTTGCTTACTATTAGCCGCTTAAAATAAATATGTTGTATGTGGGATTTTAAGTTATAATTACGACTTTGAACCTGCTCGGTTGTCCCAAAACCTTCTCTGCTAAAGCGCAATGAATTTGGCCGAATCCAAACATTTTTAAATGTTTGGATTCGGCCTCCGCAAAAAATCAGGTTTGAACAAATTTACCAAACCCATTTTAAAATATCGTACTTTCAATTGAAGTGCAATCATGCCGATATTATAAAAAAACTTTGAATCAAAGGCCCATTCAGTGCCCGGGATTCAGTGATTTGCTCATCCGGACGATCGTAAAAATCATCAAAATTCAGATTTTGATAGGCCTACCTTTGTCATTGTCATAGATGTGCTAACATAGCCTGCGAGTGGCCAGCCGAAAGCCGTGTACATGGTGTATTTAAGACAAAATACCGGGACAAAATAAGACATTTTACACGAATCTGTAATTTAGAGGACTACTGACAGTATCTAAATTAGCTACATGTACTTCGTCAGTACTGCTGTTTTCTTCGTTTTTTGCCAAATGTGAAGTCTATGTGACGTGTCATGTCAAAAGGAGACACTTTTGGGCAGGTTATCAATTCTGAGGTTTTTACATATCTTAAATATAGAGATATTTTGCTCCACAACGCCGTTTTTCCCAATGAAATCGGACATTCCAATTAGATATTGAGTTCGTGAGTATGGTATTATACTTGGAAATTGAGATATCGGCCTTTAAAAATATTATTGACAAAAATGAGAGTGGGAATTACCTTGAAAAATGTCTCAAGAAATACAAGATGCCAGTTATATTCCGGTCTGAAACTATCAGACAATATTTTAAAAATTAATACCATCACAAATTCGCAACAAACCCAAATTTTGAAAAAACCACCCTGGGCAGATTTTTGGTTATTTCTATTCTCCATTTACGATCCTGCCCAAAAGTGTCTCCTTTTGTAATGACACGTCACAAATTTGTCATTTCAAAAATACCAAATGACAATTTGAATGACTTATCCTTCACTTTTTTTAAAGCAATTTATAAACAATTTTAATTTTTTTAAACTTTCACATAACCGATTTATAATGCGGTCCGTGTCACCTCAAGATGATAGCATTGCTCCATGTGGCGCAATCTATCGTTACGTTAGTTTCCTTTCGCAGTCGTTTTAAAACTGTCTGATATACTTCCCATAATATTAAGGGTATAATAGACGCGGTATTATATTGTTGGTCGAAGCAGCCAACATGTCGATTTTCATTATCTTAATAAATATATTATTTAAAAATAACACTTTGATGTTTTGCAAAAGTTCATTCTACAAATCATATACACCAATCCGAGAAGCGTTTACTGTATTTGGCCCTCTATTGACGGCAACACAGATGTACCAGAGCGGGCGATTTAATTCGTAATTCAATACTCATGATTGTGTATTGAATATCACTGTTGTGTACAATTCCCGGGTACAATTCTGTATAGCACACAATAAATAATGGATGGAACCCCCGACCTCGGGACACCGCAGTTTTACATCGGGGACACCGCAGTAATGGCGAAGTCGGATAGGTGTATACTTTGAAAACTTGCTTGATTTATTGTTGTTAATGAGTTATGTACGTTTTACAAAAGTGTTGTTGTTTCAGCCCTCTTTACAACATAATTCAAGAACCACAGGACCTACAAAAGTATATCTGAATTCTTCTAAACATTCGCTATGAAATAACCAATGCATTTTTTGCCAAAGCTCACTACCATTCGCAAGATGATGTGAACTATCAAATCGCAACAGTTTATAATATTTGCTAACCTTAAGGGCTGGGGTATGAGCGACCTTGAAGTTCCGGTATCTGGAGAGGGGAAGCAATGAGTTACCCCAAATCACAGCGGCAGGTAGTGACTGGGCCGCCGAGTGCTAATATATATTTATTTTGGAAGGTTCGTGTTTGTTTTAAATTTTGGGGCGTTTTTCCAAAATTTGATATTTTTGGTCATATTTCAAAAAAGCGACATGCCAAAGACAACTCTTTGGGCACATAGTTTGTTATTGTTATTGCAGTTCTTTTCCACATACCTACGTTAACATTCGATTGGGTGATTTACTAATATTATATATTTTATGACTGCAATTTGGCGTTTTCAATGCGTTTTACACGTATCATGAAATTAACGCAAATATCTAGTCACGCTGCTTTTAGAAATTTTACCTGATCGTCGGCTTTTGCAGGCAACAGAATGCAGATTGGCTCACGATAGATGTCGTATTCCTCTATGTGGTTCACTCATTGATAAAATGAGTTTGCATTCCTTGTGACAACACACACATTGCCGTCTGGAAACCGGGTCTGGTACTGATTTTGGGACAGCCAATAGACTTCAGCGCCGTATCAAATCTCATAAAAACCACACGACTGACGACTATGTGTTTATGTTTCCCGCACGAAAGCTTGTGTCTACATCTATTACTATACTTCTTTGGAAACGTTGACCTTTGACCATTCTTTGTATAACGCCCTGATATGACCTTGATATGTTCGCTTGATTGGGTACGTTATAGCATCCATTTCATTGAGGTGTTAGGACTTGGTCAGTACTATACTTGCAGGGATATAATAGTTTAACATGGTGTGTGAGCATGGTGAAAGACTCATTATTGATTAGGCGCGGACATATTAAAGGCACAGGTCCTTTGCGTGTATAGCAGAAAATTATAATAGAATGTGTGAATAGAATGTTTGGAATTTTGCAACTAAAATACTAACTGCATTCTGCATTATGTATTTATTTATTTATTTAGGCCTATGCCTATTTATTTATTTACTGACTTATTTATTTATTTTATTTATTTGGTATATTAGTTAGTAGGCCTAGTTAGTAATATTCCATGATAGGCCTACGTCGGTTTATTATTGATTGTTGATAACTTGACAACTTGATTGATTGATCGATTGATAGTCATTTCACATTATATTCCTAGTTTATAGGCCAATTTGAATAACATCGTACATTAGATAAATAGACCTATCAGTATTGATTTATTCTATTCAGCAATATCAAGGATTACTATCAAACTTCTCATAGCTGATTGTAAGTTGGCTCAGTGGTAACGCAGTAGGTTTTACAACACCGAGGTCCCGGGTTCGATTCCCACCTCTGCCTATTTTTTGCAAGGCTGAGAAAAAAATGAAATTTCTGGACTGCAAACTTATTTGGCGCGCGATCTGAGCTGGTCCTTTTCTGGTGGCTGTGTCTGTTACAGGCACACTCCCTCTGCATCCAAACCAGGTGCACGCTCATTACACCTCCCTTAACAAGCAATAAAATCTAAGACTATATATAAAATGAATAAAAACATAAAATTAAATATTTGGGGGATTGGAGAGTAATTCATTATTTTTACACAATAACAAGTGCATGTTTAAAATAATTTGCTCAATCGTCCATAATTTTTTAAAGCGTACACCACGCTTTGAAGAAAGTATTATAACCCTCTTTACGCGGGTGTCTGGGTGTCGACTGCATACGGCAAGTTTCCAGCTTTAAAAATGTACATTTCCATGACCATATTTGGAATCAGCATGAATATGTATTTTTAAGAAGAGTACAAAAAAGACCAGTAGGCCTATTCGTTCAGTGGGTTCTTGAGATAGCTCTTGATATTTTGAGAAAATATCTCATAACTTTTTAAGTTGACGCTTTATATGATCAGCATGTAAAGCGTTATAAAATGGGAGACCTTGGAAACCAGTCAACCCTTTATTATGCTTATTGTGCAGTTATCAATAACTACGTCACTATTTGCTATAATCTATAATCAAACATGACAATCTCTAAAGCAGTATTCAGACTTTTTATTGTACGTACAATATGGTATGCAACATATCTACGTTGTATAATCTATTGCCATTCTATTTCCGGTAATGTTTAAGTTCTAACGAATGTTTGATGACGTAAAATCGATAATATATTTCTACTAGATATTACATGTAACATATTATCGATTTTTCGTCATCAAACATTCGTTAGAACTTAAACATTACTAAAAATAGAATAACAATAGAATAAATAACGTAGATATGTTGCATACAATATTGTACGTACAATACACGGAGTCTGAAGCTAGCTTAAGGGCTCAGTTCTATAAGATCAATATGCTTGTACACTCAGAGGATGACCTTTGAGTGGGTTGAGTATAAAAACTCATAGTCCGGAACTTGAGGTCAACTCTTCAACATTGTATGTAAATTGAACTATGCCGTGGTAGATGACGCTATTGTGTTTAATTATGGTTGGGCAAACAACCAATCAAAGGACGCGGTATATAATGACATCATGGCCTTAAAATAACCACAGCAACAGTATATAAAGCCTGGTTGTTTTGCAAAACATTATCGACAGCGTCAAGTGCCCTGTAGATCCCCGTGTGTTATCGGGTGGCCGCCCGCCCCAGTTTTGCCAAAATGACGAACTGGAAGTGGGTGTTGTCGCATTGTAAAACAAATTCTCCAAATGGATCAACCGCTTACTTCGTAGCCTTTCCATAGTTTCTACTTTGGAATCAACACCCGGTCTTGAGCTGAGTTCTTGCCGTAGCGGCCCCGCTGTCTCTGCTATATGTAGTGCTAGGGGTTGGCAAGAAGCACTCTGGACCACCATGATCTTATCTGGCTGCAATGGGGGTTGTTGGTAAGGGTACTAACTGCGTGTATCGTTATCCACTATATACACACCTCATGCAGAGATAACGGTTTTGGTGGCTCTGAGTACATACATCTAGCATCGAAGGAACTGAACCAAGCCATGTACCAAACCCCGGAAGTCAACAAAATATCGGCTGTCTACAGGATTGGAAAGGCTATGAATTGTGTATTTAATAGAGGCAAACATTTTAAATGCTTCTATCACTAACACATTGCAGTAAGCAGTCTAAATGATCCATAGGAAAATTCGTTTTATTTATGCGACAAAACTCACTTCCTGGTTGCAAGCATGGAAACTGGGTAAGGCAGATCACACGATTAGCAGACATGCATTATTTAATCACAATTAATTTTGCATGATTAATACCATTCTATTTTTTCAGGGTCTATGGTTTTGGTCCTATTATTTTGTATTGGCTCTTTCAAATAGGTATATTACTTTTGGATTTTACTTCGTTTGTGGTGTCTTTTTTGTACTAGCAAATTGATAGGCCCGTGGAGTATTTATAGGCCTAAACTGTGCTTTACTTTGGTCTCAAAAACAAAACACTAAAAACACCTGCCTCCCAACTTATTAAGACAGTATTTAATATGTTATTTACGTATGGTACTGCATCCATCTTTTACATCTGATTCTAAAAGCACTTCCTGTCTTCCCCCCCCCCCCTGTAAAAATGCATTGTGCAATTCCAGTTGAAAGCAATACACCCCTTATGGAAAACATGAACTTAATCTTCCACAAAGGGAGTGTGAATTTCAAATGGGGTTACCTGAATGGGTGACACGATTTGAAATCTACATCCATATGTGGAGACTATAAGGTCATATCTTCCATAGAGGGTGCATGGATTTCAGCTGGAATAACACATTTATAGGCCTATAACCTGCAATGTACAGATACTCCATTTATTACTAGGGAGGGAGGGCAGTAGTGTAAATGAGCGAGCTGTTCAAATATGCCAACCCCCTCTTCAAACGCACTGAAAACTGAAGAAAACAAATAAAACCAAGAAAGGCAAACTCACTATAACATAACAAACATATACAGGGACAATATATGAAACATTTTTTCTACATGTACACACTTGCACTGTACAGCTTACACTGTATAAGTCCTTTAGTTTCCTAGACAACCCGAGTCTGTTAATTCTGCTAGAATGCTCAATTACAATGCAAATTCATTCACCCAATTTCCACCTGTACTGATGTGCAGTGTGCCATATTGCACAACCTAGTGAAAACTGGAAATTCTTTAAATCAATAGGAAAAGAAAATGGCTATTCCAATTGAATCCATACACCCCCCCCCCATGGAAGACATGACCGTAACCTTCCATACAGGGAGTGTGAATTTCAAATGGGGTTAACTGAATGAGTAACTCCATTTGAAATCTATACACCCCCTGTATGGAAGATGAAGGCCATGTCTTCCATAGGGGGTGTATGGATTCAATTGGAATAGCCCTATATAATAGGCCTATATTTGCAATTAATTTATAGATACTGTCCCCCTCCAAACATACTGAAAACAGAACAAAACACCACATAAAAAAAAAAAACCAAGAAAAAAAACCCATAAGGCAAACTCACAAAAACAGGAAGAGTTTATGAAACATCAATGTACTGTTACATTGTGCATGGTGCAAAAAGCACTAATTATGTATTAAATCATTGTTATTTTCCTAGACAACCAGAGTCTGTTGGGTCATGGGTGTGCCTTATTTATTTGCACAACCTTGTGAAAGTCCTAATCAATAGAAAAATGAAATTGTGTATTTTCAAATGGATAATGTTGAAACACATCATTGATTCACATTTGATCATGAATATTATGTAATGGACCAAAGTACACAATTGACATATTGATAATTTTGAGATGAAATGAACAAAAACTTTGCAAGTTTGTATTGAATTGTACATATGAATTTTAATCTACTTACTTAAGGTGGTACTACACCCCTTGATAAAGTTTGTGGCTAATTTTGCATTTTTCTCAAAAAATAACTACACACTGGTAACAAAAGATATGCATATTATATGGGCAAGGAATCCAATTACTTCACTGACATTTCAGTGATTCAAGACAAGTGGTTCATTATATATGTTAAGAAATGAGGTACATTCTAGCAGTACCTCTTTTCTTATCATAAATACTGCACCGCTTGTCTTGAGTCACTGAAATTCCAGTGTAGTAACTGGATTCCTTGCCCCTATAATATACATAACTTTTGTTACCAGTGTGTTATTATTTTTTTTTTATAATGCAAAAATAGTCACAAATTTATCAAGGGGTGTAGTATCACCTTAAAGCCATTTTGTAACATTTCCATTAGAATGGAGTATTTCTTTTCCATAAAATGTTAGCATTTACTGTCAGATATGTTCCCTTTTAATTTTGAGCCGAACTGAGGTAAAGCAAAGAAAATTGGAATTTACCACCAGCACTAATGCATGTCACTCCGTCGGTCGTGCTACAAAACGGTCCTTTGATGCGTGTATAACCGTCCCTCAGGCTCATGCCATGTACGTACTGTGTTATCAAGCCCAATCATCAATATTATTATTATTGTCCAAAAATTATACTTTGGACTTGTTTATTCAATTATATTAATCTGTAGGCCAGGGGTGATCAACCTTTTTGATCCACCGGCCTCATTGCTAAGTTCAGACAGTTTGTCCGGTCGCGTTAAAGTATAAAAGCCAAGAATTTTCTGCTTTACAAATGCTAAATTCCGCTTTTCTCCACTTTGTAATTTTAGCACATTCCTGACATAATAAAATAATCGCCTTTAAATTGCGGGTTGGGACTTTAAATGGTGTTGTACGGTAAATCTATGACGGATTTTACTTTATTTTGATGAATTTTGAAGACCCATTTCATTTAGTATTTTATTTATTTCTTTTCAATTTTCTTTTTTTAGGGCAGTTTGCTTCTTTTTAAAAATTTTTTCTCAGAAATGCGTTTTCCGCTTTACCTCCGAATTCCGCGGAATTTCCGCAACGCGGAGAATTCTTGGCTTTACGTTAAAGTTACAAACTTTGATATACATTTGTTATGTTATTTTTTATAAGAAAGGCTTTGTGGGCTGCATTGGACAATGAACATTAATCAAGAGCCTTATATGTTGCCACCTGTGCTATAGGCCTACACTGTTCTTCTTGTTCGATTTTGATATAAGAAGCAAAAATGTGAATAACAATGCCTCATAGGATAGTATACTTCCGGTGTGGTTACCACAATTCACCACATTTTTGTTCACAACTATAAAAAACCCTGGATAAATTTGACCGGGGTAATGAGAGAAATACCAGTTTTCTTTTGATACCAAATTCTCAATTCTGATAAAGAAAAACAGGGAATGAGGCTGTCAATTGGATCACACCCCTTTAATAGAATAACTAGATGTACAATTTTATCAATAAAACACCGCATTCAGATCATCAGTGGCATAATACCATTCACTTGCCCAATGCCATATACAGTATCACTATCAAGCAAATATGAAATTTAATACGGTAATTTCACAATCAAGTTGTAAGTACTGCAAAGTATTATTTTTTTTGCAGCATAAAATTGTGCAATTTAAGAATAATCCTCATTTGGCAGTTTGGAATTTACAACATTTCCTGCGACATACAGGAAAAATACTAAATAAACATATCAAAAAAAGTAACTAACCCCCCTTAAATAATGGCCATTATTCAAAAGGCTATTGTATTACAAATCTGTAAAATGCGTTGGAAGCAGAATTTATTTCTGCGCATTTTGACACCCTCATTTGATACGATAGCCCTGAAAACAATAAAACACCGGTCAATTTAATGTAGTGAGGTCCAGATTTGTAAGTTGCACTTACATACAATTTTTTACAATACAAAAACACTCAGATATCATTACACAGATTTCCTTCCATTACACTGAATACAAAATCAATACAATTTACTGCAACTTTCAAATCTTCGGTTACATTGATTTAAATGTACGCTGTGACGTCAATATGTAGTCAATTGTTGCAAATGAGATGTCAAAATGTGCAGAAATAAATTCTGCTTCCAACGCATTTTACAGATTTGTAATACAATCACCCGTTTTTGAATAATGGTCATTGTTTAAGGGGGGTTAGTTACTTTTTTTGAGATGTTTAGGTGAGCCTAAACAATTCAAAAGCAATGCGTGAAAATTTCAGCAATAGAAAAAAAAATTGCCATACAGTAATTTAGATATCAAAGACTTTTTTTTTACAAAACAGGAGACATATTTTTGTCCAAAGTGATCCTTTTATTGGCTAAGCCTATTATCTATTTTCTACTATACATAAATTATCATACAATCTGTCAATGACAATTATTACTCTAACATGCTGATGCAATATACATGTTACAAATCACATTCAATAGTACAAAAATATGGATATATATATCAAAAGACTTTATTTACAAACTTATATACAGTTTTTACACAGTGTTCAAGAAAGGGGTATACATTAGTCCTAGAAAAAATGAGTTGGTCGATTTGCATTAGGCCAGGTACTACAAGTAGGTCTCTTTGTGAATATAGTTGTCAGGATTACTTTCCGAACATGTATGGAATGAATTTGTGGCATCAATCTAATGTCATTGAAGAGTGCTATCACATACCACATCCACACGCAACATCATGTGACATCACCCAATCATGTATAACATCCACATGCAACATCATGTGACATCACCCAATCATGTATAACATCCACATGCAACATCATGTGACATCACCCAATCATGTATAACATCCACATACAACATCATGTGACATCACCCAATCATGTATAACATCCACATGCAACATCATGTGACATCACCCAATCATGTATAACATCCACATGCAACATCATGTGACATCACCCAATCATGTATAACATCCACATGCAACATCATGTGACATCACCCAATCATGTATAACATCCACATGCAACACCATGTGACATCACCCAATCATGTATAACATCCACATGCAACATCATGTGACATCACCCAATCATGTATAACATCCACATGCAACATCATGTGACATCACCCAATCATGTATAACATCCACATGCAACATCATGTGACATCACCCAATCATGTATAACATCCACATGCAACATCATGTGACATCACCCAATCATGTATAACATCCACATGCAACACCATGTGACATCACCCAATCATGTATAACATCCACATGCAACATCATGTGACATCACCCAATCATGTATAACATCCACATGATACATGTGGATGTTATCATGTGGAATGGATGTTATGTGATGTCACATGATGTTGCATGTGGATGAAGTACGTGATTGGGTGATGTCACAAGTTCACGTTTCATATAATCCCACTTAAAGGAAATCTGTACCATAAACTAATCAATGGCTATATAGTTGCAGCAATAATAAAAACGACAAACAGTAAAAGTCCCAAGCTTATATACGTCCAAATAAAGGAGAAATTCTTAATTCCTTACGACAATCAGCCGTCAGTTTGCAATCCATGGGGTATATTGATACCCGATGTATTTTTATTACGCTGTAACGGTACCCCGATTTTGAAACCAGCGAAATCTGTGCCACAAGCCTCGTCCCTCGTGAACTTTGGTGACTCGCGAATACTACCAAAGTTCAGATTCAACATTCGCTTCAAAAGAAAACGCGACAATTTTTACCCATAAAACTACAGAAGAACATAAAAAAATGTATTTTAAGTAATATTTATGTATCAAAAACCAAAATTCGCTGTGGGGTCGCGAATGCCACACAGCAACACACGCTCGCCGAAGGTAGCCGAGGGTCTGTGAATCGCAGAAACGAAGGATTAAAAGTGCTTTTTCTTTGTTAGGAATATTCCGAAATTCATATAGACCGTCTGGTATGTTTAATTTAGGGGTATATAACTATATTAGCCATTGATTAGTTTATGGTACAGATTTCCTTTAACTCCAATGTGCACATAGCTTAGCGAACATCCACTTACTAATTCTTTGACAGAATTTCTGTCAACTTATACATTCACAAAGAGGTCATTTGATTAACGAATACGCAATGCACAAGCATGTGGGCTTACTCGCGGTGACTATGCAGGCTAGTTTGCTCGTTAATAAATGACGCACAAACACAGATTACTCATGTGCAAAACTGGAGCAATTATGCAATAATTTGTGGGCTCCATTTGCGTCTGTGTGTTTACGAATAATGAAATCGATGGTTGTTCAACAGATCAAACACATTTCTTTGGCCATTGCCTGAGATGACAAAAACCACTGAATCTTGGTCAACAAAAGATCACAAGGATACATTCATTTTTTTGGTCCTATGTCTTAGTAAAAATTCAGTATGGTGTCAGAAGGCATTAGCCAGAGGGGTGTCCAGGTGTCATTTGGACGCCCTGTTTTCAATTTGGACACCGTAAAATTCTGATTTTTATATTGGAGTGAATAGTGGACACCCAGATTTTGTAGAATAAAGGTATTTTTGACCATTTTGGACATCCTAAAGACACCTGTCTGGCTAATGGTGGAATTTCACAAGGCTTTATACATGGGTAATATAACAGAGTGTTATACAGGCTGTATCAAAATGGTACCCATCAGTTTTGACAGTTATTGAAAAGCCTGCTTCTTCCAAATACAACATTGGATCCTCTTGATGAAATGATCATAGTTTCTAGTTATGACTGGTTATGACATTAATCAACAAGTTATGTGGATCAATTTGTATTTTGATGTCAATATCACTGGAAACTGATGGGTACCCAATCATTTTGATACGGACTGTATCACTCAACACATTAAGTATATTTTACAAATCTTTTGACATTCTCATACCACGTGTGTTCTCTGTGCAAGTACTGCTAAACTGTTACTTTAATGCTGATGACTCTATTACAACCAGTAAAACATCCATACATGCAAACATTAGTTCCAGCACATAGACCCCTTTCAAGAACAATAGGTACTCTTTTACCTTTTATAGACAAAAGTTGTAATTCAATTTAGCAGCATTCCTTTGATTAGTATTGCATATTCTGTGTTTTCACAGAGTGAAAAACCCATACACCTTCCTCAAGGCAAACGTAAGGTAAACATTTTCAGAAAGGAAATGATGCAAGGCATCCAACTAGCATAGCAGATCCCTGCAAAATGAGCAGTTGAGAAAATCACAAAATTTGATTTTCATTTATTGACTTGAGGTCGAGGAATCACAAAATTTGATTTTAATTTATTGCCTCGAGGAAGGCATACAGAGTATAGTGGGTAGATTCAAGCATGGTAATAATAACACTGACTCAGTACTCTCCAATGTATAGCCCAATAGAGGCCGTCAGCGTGACGTCATATGCTGCCATCTTGTGGGTACACACTGCGATGGTCGTTCGATCTCCATGCGCGAACAGCAAAATCACCGCGTCGACGCGTGATAACAGCTGCGCGGTAAGCTGCACCCTGCGCATAGTGTCCGATGCATGAACACGCAGAACATTTGTACCCACAAGATGGTGAAAGGCTGACGGCCTCTATAGAGCAGCCCAAAAAGTTGTGGAACTAAGTCGGTTCTAACTTTTAACAGAAAGATTAAAGGAGAGGGACAGAAAAAATGGTTGCATGAATATCAACTTTTAACATAAACCTTCAATCCTTAAAAGTATTAATCTATAAACAGCTTGTGACATTGGACTTCACCATGCCCCTAAATTAGCTGAATAAAGAAAGCCAAAATTGATTTATTTTTGGTCGGAAACTTTTAGTATATACTCATAATCATTGTGCCTGACATGACCCCAGAGAAAATATCTTTCCATTCCCAGAATCCTTTGCAATATGATACATCACCTCACTACATCAAATGACACTCCCATTACTTTGCACAGGTTCCATTTGTTTTCAAGTTGGGAATAGACTGGCTACTATTAAAAAACATGGGGCGGTAGTAATGAAATAAACATTAATTTGCAAGCTCTGGATGTGCTGCAGCTGTTCAATGAGATAAATTTCCTCACTATCGACCCATGTTGCACTAGATAGCAAATCAGTTCAGAAAATTGAAATGGAAGCAATGCATTATGGGAAGTGTAAGATACCAGCCTTCTCTGATATGAACTGGTAAAATCTGTTCTTGATATCAGTAAAAGCATTTTACGTCCGGGCAATAAAATTATTATTTTATAGCTGAAATACAGATAAATGTCACAAATCAAAATTTGTTAAGTGTACAAGTTCCAGCTGCTTCCACTGCATGGTTGCACCCACCCACTAATAAACTTGGTATGAATATGTTACTTCAATAATATTGTTATATTCCATGGCAGTTTCAATATATTAAACACATTTTTCCACAACATAATTCAGCATTAGATGGCTCCAAAACAGTCTTGAGAAGAATATCTAGTAACATAATGAACTAAGGCTGTGAAAAATTAATTGTTAGGTGTGGGGTACCCGGCCGACCCTAGCTCAGACCCCCAACCGACCTTAGCTCAGCCCCGATTGACCATAGCTCAATTAGTGCAAATATTCCAAAAATGTACAATTTTCCCTTCTACATGTACATAAAACTGCAATTTTGCATACAATGTGACCGATGCATCGCTTGTGGATACTTTATGAGCGACAGGGAAGCTTAAGCAAAATTAATTTTCACAGCCTAATCTGACTGACCAGGTCATAGTTTAGTTCACAGATTCAATACATATGGTAAGAGTACCTTGGTGCAAATTATTCATCTAGTAGTTTAAAACATTATTTTGAAATTAAATCTGATATTCGCCCTTTGCACGGATCCGTCATCTTGTATATATCAAAGCGAGGTTCTCCCTGCAAACGCATGCGCAAAAAGTGCATTTTTATTTCTCTCGTAACCCTCCAGAAGGCTTTTGCTAAGCGTACACGGTCATTAAAGCACACGTTTGACAGGGGTACGCACACACAACACACACTTTGAGGGTAAAACCTCACTTTGAGATGACCATGCAAAGGGTCAATTGGAACTGACATTTTTCAACTCTCTTTGCTATCCACCACAAAATTGACTGGAGAGTTGACCAACCGTGCTCACTAATTTTGACATTGCATTGAATCCTTCCGTAAAAGATGGAACAAAGGACAGATTTCCTAGTAATTTATATTTATAATTTATTTTTACACTGCTAACAAGCACTAGGAACATGCAATATATCATTGAAGAATCAATTTATTGGTGAAATATTGGCAACTTTCCGGTCAGCATGTGGTGGACGGTCAAATTGTGTGACCTGCTCCCACAAAATAAGCATCAAGTCGCAAGTTGGGATTTTCAAGACGTTCAAATTGTTGAGTTGCTGTTCTTTGTTTGAAAACACTTACAGTATACTATAGACGAATCCAACGAGCCAAGTCATGGTCAGGATTTGATCGGCCATATTTGGTTCCCCGCATGCACCAAACAGGTGTTGTGAGTGCCCAATTGGGTGGATTAAACCTGCTTAAAATTTGATGTTAGATTCTTTTGTGTTGTAAACTGTCATCATTCTTTTGTCTACGTGTAACACGGGTGATAGAATGCAGTTTAAAATACCCTTCAAGGCCACATTATTTCACATTTTAGGTGAGATAGCTGGGTCCCCGTCGCGGCTATGGCTGCCATTGAGGAGTAGGAATGCGTGAAATTGGATTCGTCTATAGTCAGTGTCAGTGGTATGTCCTTTGTTAATAGGGACAGAATTGAATATGGAGTACAGTCATATTATATCACCATACATAAAGGACATACCACTGACTATTCTATCCCCATTCACAAAGACATACTGCTGACAATACAGGCGTCTTCAAACAAAGAACAAACAAATCAACAGTAGGAACATCTCCAAACTCCCAACTTGACGCTCATTTTGTGGGAGCAGGGCACATTAATGTAATCAATTGAAGCTGCTGAAAGGTCAAGGAACTGGCCTGTAGAGGCTCATAAACACCGTACATAGAGACACTATACTGCTTCAACCTAAGAAGTACAAACCAAATATGCGACATTGGGGGTCGATGCTTTGCATCACACGCATTGCGTGTTTAAAAAATGCAATGCATAAAGACTGTGGTGCGCTCAGCAATTAATACAAATCGTGCAGAAGTTGATGCGCCAAAGAAGCATTTACACACGCATTGCGCTGAAATAATTTTAATCTATTTACTTGTACTTTTGAGTTGACGGACTATAGTAGACAGGTTAACCCCATGAGAACTACCTGCCAATTGGCCAAAAAAAAGTTTTCATTATCAATTGGACCAATCAGCAACATTGTTCGAATAATTTAACCACACAAAAAAATTGGGGTGAATTATTTGCAAAGCTCTGTTCTGATTGGTGATTAAGGGATCTGGAATGAGCGCTTTGAGCATTTCGACAGTATTTTTTATGGGACATGAGAGCACCTCAGACGTATCGAATTGCATTCTTAATACGAAGCATGTCTTTCTGATATCAAATAATTTTCATTTTTTTTAAATCACGATATGATACAAATTTTATGATAAATTATAAAAATTTGATATTTTTCAAATATTTGATATATAACAGTCCTCGAAGTAAATTTTATAAATCTAATGATATATTCTTAAAGTGTATGTAGCTGGGAGGAAAAGCGGACGATCAATTGAAAATTTTGACCTTTCATATTGAAGATATGGATTTTTTCCCATAAAGACCTAATTGTTTTTGGTGTTTTGGGAAAAAAATCCATATCTTCAATACAAAAGGTCAAAATTTTCAATTGATCGTCGGCTTTTCATCCCACCTACATACACGTTAAGTATAAATCATCAGATTTATAAAGTTTACTTCGAGTACTGTTAAATATCAAAAATATCAATTTTTAATGATTTGCCATAAAATGTGTATTACATTGCGAATTTCAAAAAATCAAAATTCTTTGATATCAGAAGGACATTCTACGTATTCAGAATGCAATTTGATATGTCTGATGTGCTCTAATGTCCCACAATAAATACTGTCCAAACGTTCATACCCCTTCCCTTAAAGTGAAGATATCATATAATTGACCAATCAGAGGCAATGTTAGATCGGCAGGTAGTGCTCAGGGGGTTAATGGGCTATTCCAGTTTAATTCTATCACCCTCTATGGAAGACATGACCTTAATCTTCCGCACATGGAGTGTGAATTTCAAATGGGGTTACATGAATGGGTGACTCCATTTGAAATTCACACTCCCTGTGTATTGATTTCGACTGGAATACCTCAATTCAAGTTGTATTCTAGTCGTCATTTTTGTAGCAGACTGCCGCTTCAACTTTGTGGATACTTGTGGTGAAACTTCTTAGTTTTACTTCTTGAGAGTTGGGGATGAGAGATGGGCCAGACTCCTCCCATTCCTCCGGGATGTCCTGGTCTTTGTCTGTGTAGAACAACAGGTTGAAGGTACCTGCAAATGAGAGAAAACAATGGTAAGACACAATGGTAAGAGAGATTGTTTTAGGTTTTTGATGAGTCGAGAAACAGAGATAGGCCAGACTCTTAACCCCCTGAGCACTACCTGGCACCTGCCGATCTAACATTGCCTCTGATTGGTCAATTCCATGATATTTTCATTTTAATCACCAATCAGAATGGAGTTTTGCAAATAATTCACCCCCATTTTTTTGTGTGGTAAAATTATTCTAACAATGTTGGTGATTGGTCCAATTGATAATGAAAACTTCTTTTTGGCCAATCGGCAGGTAGTTCTCATGGAGTTAAAGATGCTGCAAATGAAAGTTGACCTCATGTTAACAATTGGAGTCCAATGGGCTATTGTAATTAGCCAAACACCCTTATGGAAGACATGACCTCAATCCCATACAGAGGTGTATATTTCAAATGGAGCTACCCATTCAGGTAACCCTATTTGAAATTCACACTCCCTGTGTGGGAGATGAAGGACATGTCTTCCATTTTTGTTGTACATAAAATATTTACGAGA
The DNA here is from genome assembly GCF_039555335.1 of Amphiura filiformis. NCBI lineage: Eukaryota > Metazoa > Echinodermata > Ophiuroidea > Amphilepidida > Amphiuridae > Amphiura > Amphiura filiformis. The sequence continues at coordinate 45,153,395 of NC_092642.1, forward strand.
TTGATTCCCGCACATTTGTTTACGAGAATCAAGGATATGACGTTCTCATTCAAACCCTCCAGTCAGGATAGAAAAGAGTGCCACTGCAAACATGATTAGCAGATGCTGTTTCCAAGAGCCATACATGTATTGGGTGTGGCTGAAGTACACAAAATTTGACCTTTGACATTTTACTGTCGCGATCCACAAGTCTTTTAATTCGCACGAGTGTCCTTGACTATGCTTCTGTGGCCATGAAGACTCACCTCTGCCCAGTAATCCCTAGCTATTACTAAATTGATTCATCAGGTTTGTTGGTAAACACTATAAATGATTTCATTGTACAAAGCCAAAAAGTAACTCACTATTGATGATTTTGCCTATCATGGTCAGTAGGCATCATCAGAATAATGGTTGTAAAATGTAAATCCTTACTTCAGGTTGGACATCAAAGACCAAAACTAACTGCACACGACAAACTCGCAAGCAATCAGTGAACGAGCAGTTCAAGTCCACAATTGTGGACCATGTGGTCCAGCAAAACCATGTCATCAACTGGGACAATGCTAAGATCTTGTGTAAAGAGTGCGATGCAAATACAAGAAGAATCAAAGAATCCATTTGGATCAGAAGAAGAGGCCCGAACGTCATGAACAGAGACAAGGGGCCTACTTCCTTAGTCACGTGTATGATCCTCTCCTGGCTGATAAAACACCCTCGTTGGCCGGGATACATCCAACCATCATTCTGATGATGCCTACTGACCATGATAGGCGAAACCGTCAATAGTGAGTTACATTTTGGTTTTGTACAAATGAAATGTGACCGTCCACGGCGAATGAGCCGTAAATTCCTCCCCCGGTCAATTTTGTTTTATTTCGTGTTTAAAAAATAAACATCATAAACTTAAAAATGGTATATCATTTGACTTCAAACGATATCCAGAAGCGGGGTTATGGTTTGTTAAACTTTGCTCCTTCAACAAAATTATAGCTTTTACGTTTTTACATGTGTCTCTTTTTCCACATTGTTGGCAATAAATATCAAACAGTCATAATTGGCGGTCATTTCAAATCATCCCCAAGTCAACAAGGTTTAAGAAAGTTCTCTCATTGTTAATTGTTGGTTATGCATACCTGTACAAAATACAATGCCTGGTAACCCACCACTTGAACATACAGGATTTAGCAATATAAGCAAACAAAGACCAGAGCTATTAAAAGTTCTATAGCCATCTAAGGTAGAAGCTTATTATCCACTTCAACAATAGGATTATTGATTAGTTTTTGACTATCGAAATGAGACGGATGTCGGGCCAGCGTAAGTTACCGATGAATATGACCTTCGTACACATTTTACACCGTAACTCAGAATACAATTTAGGGAATTTACGGCTCATTTGTGCTGCCGGGTCACAAATCATTTATAATCCCTAGCTATTGTCTGAAACTGCTACATAGAGGGTGTTTGCTTCAAATTCAGTCTTCAAATGATAGTCACAGATAAAAGATAAGTAAGGGACTATTATTGAAGACTGACTCATCCAGATACTTACAAGCTGTTTCTAGGAGTGGCAGGAATGTGACGGTAGCAGTAATCTGTCTGATGACAGCCTTGATTCCTTTATTGATATCCTCTGCACTCTTCTGTCTCGGTTTACTGTCAAATTTAATCGAGAAGACACAAAATGTCATAAGGTGCATACTGTTTGTAATCAAAGTTTACAAACTCTGATGATATAAACAGAATTTTGCAATAAAGTTCACCTCATGCCCCCCTACTGGGCTATTCACGTTGAAACCTACACAACCCCTGTGGAAGACATGATCTTAATTTTCCACAAAGGGGGTGTAGATTTCAAATTGAATCACCCATTAATCAGTAAAGGGGTGTAAAAGTGTGCTGAGGCTTGTGGGTCAACATCTAGCGTGGCGTGCGGAAAACTTCTTTTGTTTGCTTGCAATCTACGCCTCATGGTGTTGTGCCAATAGCGCCTGCTTAGCTTAGTGAATGTGCATACCTTTGCGACTTGATACATGCAAAAGGTACACTATTTGCCTTCCAAGCTCTATGAGCGACAAATTAAGATTGCAGCTTTACCATATTATTACCCACATGCTAATTTTGAGTCTGTACTCTTTGGGTATAATCTTTTAGTTTAAAGCATAATAAAAGAAACTGCAAACTGTTAAGAATGTTGAGAAATTAATACTGCTTAAAACCGCTCATCTAGAACTATGCATGTGACCAGCTGAGAGGCTCATTTCACATGGATGGGGGGCTTTGGGGCGATTGCTTACTTTTCTGTTTTTGCTGTTTTATCACATTCAATGTTAAACTGCCATCTCTCCAACACTTCACCCGTATCAATGCTCGATACGACCAACACCACTCTCTGTACTATTAGCTCATTCAGCCAATCTGAAAAAGACAGAAATTATAGAAACTGAATTACTGAACCCTGACAGAAACAATAGTAACCGAACCCTCATGCATACATTCAATGTTAAACTGCCTGACAGAAACTATAGTAACTAATAGCATACTTTTTATTGTGCATAGAATATTTAATGCAAGATGTCTTCGTTATTTAATCTATTCCTATTCTAATTCCAGAAATGTTTGATTCTAATGGTATGTTTAGACGAGGAGACTTTGTGAAGCGACTCGCTCTGGAATGTCTCCTCTGCCAGAATCGCCTCGTGTAAACTCAGTGTTGACTGGGTAGTTAAGGACCCAAGAGGGTTATGAAGCGAGTTGAACCAGAATAGAACATGCTCTATTCTGAAGCGACTCGGAAGGGTCCCAAGTGCGCATATCAGTTTCACAATCAATGGAATGCCTCAAAACTGGGGTGCAGTGACTAGGACAAAGGGACAATCTGGTCAGTATTAATAATAAATAACATTGTGAAATACAATATAGTAGGCCCAAGCATTAGGCCAAGGAAAGTCGATTTTGAGTTTCCCGTCACCCGCCCTCACTTCATTTTCTGACCCTCACTTGAATTCATTTTTTGTGGAAAAATCAAAACATACATTTTGCTGTCAACCTTTCAGACTCTTTTTAATATACTTTTGAATCGCATTTGGGCTAAACATCCATCTTCAAGTGAGTGAGCGGCAAATAACAACACATTTTACATGCGTGTTGGTCATATAATGAAAGGCAGAAAAATAATGAATAATGAAAAAGTTACCTCACTTGTTTTCAGAAATTATGTGACGGGAAACTCAAAATTGACTGTTAGGGGCCTTTAATACCATGAGATAAATTCATTCAGTTTTGTATCTGAAGTAATAGGGTCAAGCATGGGATACAACACCATTTGCAGATGATGAAATTGAGACAGTTGAATAAACAGTATGTGTAGCTATAAAGAAACTATACTATAGGCCTATACTGATTTGACCAGTAACAATTGACCCATCTGATATATTTTGTTCAGATTCATTTTCTCATAAAACACAAATATGCTAGCTAAACACTTATCCACTAGTGTTCTCAAAGGTCTATTTAACCCAGACCTCAGGAACTAACAGGTTGTTTGGTTGTGAAACTTGACTTTTTGGGGACTGCCCTTTTACATACATTGTGCTGAACTGGTAATCACTTTTTGGTAGTTGACTCATCTAAACTCAACTGTTGATTGTCACATAAATCTTGAAAACCCAGATGGTTATTCGTAAGCGACTCAAGTCTCCTCGTGTAAATGGACTTTAACGAATATTTGATGACGTAAAATATATTTCCACCAGACATTCGACATCATATACTGAATTTCTGTTAGCACACATTCGTTGAGGTCAAAAACCATAGGTCACAGTAAAATGTTGTGATTGTCTTTTTTGCGGGTTACAAATTTGCCAACATGGCAGAAAAGATTCTCAAGACTCTTCTGAACATTTTGATTTATGATTTGTCCATCTGAAACATCTGTCCAATGATGCAAAATACTTTCTTGGGACTGGCCCAATACTGACTAGATTAATTGTAAGAATCAAGATTGATTCTTGCATTGTGCTATTCCAGTTGAAATCCACACTACCCCCTGTGGAAGATTTTGGAAATATCTTCCACAGAGGGAGTAAGTTTTTCAAATGTAATTGGTCAGAGAGTTAATCATTTTGACACTCATACTCCTCCTGTATTATGGCTTCACCTCTATCTTCCATAACCGGAGTGAGTATTTCAAATGGAAGTTACCTAATTGTCTGTTCTATTTGAAACTCCTACTCCCTCTGTGGAAGACTTCAGCTATATCTTCCACAGGGTAGTGTGGAATGTGGATTATGGAATAGCCCATTGTGTGATGAGACTCTATACCCCTGATTCCTACCTTTGAGTTGAGTAAGTACATTTGACAAGTAGTTTTTGAGTTTGTCGTCAGTTGAGACCAGTAATGTCAAGCCATATTGCTGCTTGCGTGTGAAGGTTTCAGGCGGATAGATCCCTCGCTGGTATAGCACACTGTTAATCCCATAATCTGTGATCAGAAGAAAGAATGGAATAAACTGGTTAGTTTGTCGTCAGTTGAGACCAGTAACGCAAGCCATATTGCTGCTTGCGTGTGAAGGTTTCAGGCGGATAGATCCTCGCTGGTATAGCACACTGTTAATCCCATAATCTGTGATCAAAGAAAGAATGGAATAAACTGGTTAGTTTGTCGTCAGTTGAGACCAGTACCGTCAAGGCGTATTGATGCTTGAGTGAGAAGGTTTCAGGCGGATAGATCCTCGCTGGTATAGCACACTGTTAATCCCATAATCTGTGATCAAAGAAAGAATGGAATAAACTGGTTAGTTTGTCGTCAGTTAAGACCAGTAACGACAAGCCGTATTGCTGCTTGCGTGTGAAGGTTTCAGGCGGATAGATCCCTCGCTGGTATAGCACACTGTTAATCCCATAATCTGTGATCAAAGAAAGAATGGAATAAACTGGTTAGTTTGTCGTCAGTTGAGACCAGTAACGTCAAGCCATATTGCTGCTTGCGTGTGAAGGTTTCAGGCGGATAGATCCCTCGCTGGTATAGCACACTGTTAATCCCATAATCTGTGATCAAAGAAAGAATGGAATAAACTGGTTAGTTTGTCGTCAGTTGAGACCAGTAACGTCAAGCCGTATTGCTGCTTGCGTGTGAAGGTTTCAGGCGGATAGATCCCTCGCTGGTATAGCACACTGTTAATCCCATAATCTGTGATCAAAGAAAGAATGGAATAAACTGGTTAGTTTGTCGTCAGTTGAGACCAGTAACGCAAGCCGTATTGCTGCTTGCGTGTGAAGGTTTCAGGCGGATAGATCCTCGCTGGTATAGCACACTGTTAATCCCATAATCTGTGATCAAAGAAAGAATGGAATAAACTGGTTAGTTTGTCGTCAGTTGAGACCAGTAACGCTGCCGTATTGCTGCTTGCGTGTGAAGGTTTCAGGCGGATAGATCCCTCGCTGGTATAGCACACTGTTAATCCCATAATCTGTGATCAAAGAAAGAATGGAATAAACTGGTTAGTTTGTCGTCAGTTGAGACCAGTAACGTCAAGCCATATTGCTGCTTGCGTGTGAAGGTTTCAGGCGGATAGATCCCTCGCTGGTATAGCACACTGTTAATCCCATAATCTGTGATCAAAGAAAGAATGGAATAAACTGGTTAGTTTGTCGTCAGTTGAGACCAGTAACGTCAAGCCGTATTGCTGCTTGCGTGTGAAGGTTTCAGGCGGATAGATCCCTCGCTGGTATAGCACACTGTTAATCCCATAATCTGTGATCAAAGAAAGTATGGAATAAACTGGTTAGTTTGTCGTCAGTTGAGACCAGTAACGTCAAGCCGTATTGCTGCTTGCGTGTGAAGGTTTCAGGCGGATAGATCCCTCGCTGGTATAGCACACTGTTAATCCCATAATCTGTGATCAAAGAAAGAATGGAATAAACTGGTTAGTTTGTCGTCAGTTGAGACCAGTAACGTCAAGCCGTATTGCTGCTTGCGTGTGAAGGTTTCAGGCGGATAGATCCCTCGCTGGTATAGCACACTGTTAATCCCATAATCTATGATCAAAGAAAGAATGGAATAAACCAGGCATGAGAATACATTTCAATGGTTTTTCTTGTTTCAACGATACGATAGTAGGATACGAGACGTAGGCTAAAAAGGTCTGAAACGCATGCGCGGTGGTGTTCTTGAAATCATCTAGAAACGCTTCATTCGCTGGTATCGTTTCAGGTGGTCTTGGTACGAGTAAGTATGATCATGCCAGCCAGTATTTGCAAGAACTTCACTGGCTCCCTGTGAAGCAGAGAATTTTATATAAAATCATGCTTTACGTGTTCAATTACGTTAATCATTATTTATCAGATTCAACATTCGCTCAAAAGAAAACGCGACAATTTTACCCATAAAACTACATTAGAACATAAAAATGTATTTAAAGTAATATTTATGATCAACAATGTCTTTTGAGAACGAAAAGTGTAAAAACAGCACTAAAAACCAAAATTCGCTGTGGGGGTCGCGAATGCCATGAATACAGCAACACACGCTCGCCGAAGGTAGCCGAGGGTCTGTGTGAAAGGCTACACTACCGCTAGGCGCTTGTGGCAGAAAGGATTCGCAAGCAGCTATCATGGCGGATTAAAAGTGCTTTTTCTTTGTTAGGAATATTCCGAAATTCATACAGACCGTCTGGTATGTTTAATTTAGGGGTATATACTATATAACTATATTAGCCATTGATTAGTTTATGGTACAGATTTCCTTCAAGAACTTTTCATTCATTCATAAGTTTGGAAGAGTCACACCTTTTGGTGACAGTGTCTTGATGCTTCTGACTCTTCCTGGCTAGCCCAAAAAGGGGTCAGAAAGGGGCATTTTTGGGAAAAAAGTCAATTTTCACCCAAAATTCATCTTCTGACAAAAGGGAAACATAGTTTGACAAAAACTTGTATCCTTTTCACATAACAATTATAACAATTCAAGTTTACTTAAGGGATCTAAAATGAGCGTTTATTAACGTTTCGACAGTATTTTTGTGGGACATGAGAGCACCTCAGACCTGTCGAATTGCATTCTGAATACGAAGCATGTCTTTCTGATATCAAATAATTTTCATTTTTTGAAAATCACAATATATAATACAAATTTTATGACAAATTATAAAAATTTGATATTTTTCAAATTTTTGATATATATAACAGTCCTCGAAGTAAATTATATAAATCTAATGACATATTCTTACAGTGTATGTAGCAGGGAGGAAAAGCAGGCGGTCAATTGAAAATTTTGACCTTTCATATTGAAGATATGGATTTTTTCCCCAAAAGACCTAATTTTTTTGGTGTTTTGGGAAAAAATTCATATCTTCAATACTGAAAGGTCAAAATTTTCAATTGATCGTCGGGCTTTTCATCCCACCTACATACACTCTAAGTATAAATCATCAGATTTATAAAGTTTACTTCAAGTACTGTTAAATATCAAAAATATCAATTTTTAATGATTTGCCATTAAAAATGTGTATTAAATTGCAATTTCAAAAATTATTTGATATCAGAATGACATTCTTCATATTCAGAATGCAATTCGATATGTCTGATGTGCTCTAATGTCCCACAATAAATACTGTCCAAACGTTCATACCCCAGCCCTTAAAGGAGTATTTCGTGATCCTAGCATCCTCTTTTTATGACATTTTTCAGTAGATATCCACGAAAAAAGCTTATTCCCAAAATTTCAGTTGATTCCGATTTTATGCGTTATGCGAGTTACGCATGATTATGTGCATTACACTGCTCCATAGACAATGTGTGGTAATTTCGTTCTGGTGCACCAGAACGAAATTCAAATGTCACGATATCTTTGCTAAACGAATTAATCTGCAAGATATTTTTTGTACATAAACATTATGTAACCAGAGGTTTCCAGTGATATAAAAATCTCAACTTTTTTTGAGAAAAGTGGGGGATGATGCTGTGGATCACGAAATGCCCTTTTAATTGCTGGACAAAAGCACTTTTTTGTAATCGCTTGGCAATATTTTATTTTTATTGACATTTTTACCACCTAAAAATTTGAATTTTCATATGACATTTCACAGATGTGTTGAAAATGACAATATACAAAGTATTAAACAAAAATTAGATTAAATTACAATGAAAACAAAAAATTGACAGGGGCACAAAAATTATCAAGTCCCCCATGCACTCCTATGGAAGTCAATATCATAACATGGTTTTGAGATCACCGCGGGCCTATAATTTTAACCATGACCCAGAGAAGGAGAGGAGGAGACTTAAAGGCATTCCTACAATGCACTATGATCGGGAAATTTGATCAATATAACCTAATTTTAAAGGCAATGTCCCCATTGCCACACACACAAAATGGTAATTTTAAAACTCCAGCCAACAAGCTGATAGTTGAGACTTATGACTGATATTTGATTTTCTTACAGGAAACATTCATATTGTCCCACTGCATTAATTTTATTCCAAAGTTTTGAATGTTAAATAATAGGATGAAAACACCAGATATTTGCACACAATCCCAATGCAAGGTATGATCAACTGTACCACATGTGTACAAAATCCAGACATACAAGGTCAGAAACCCCATTGGGTTGTGGGAATGTCTTTAAACATCCTCTGACCATGACCTGAATAAAGCAGTCTATATTTGTTTTATATACCTCATTAATATAGATTTTTGTCATCTGATTGGTTAAAATGCCTATTTTATTGGTCATATTAGGCCATGGTAAAATTTACAAAGAAAGTTTTTCGTTATGAACCGATTAAGTCACCAAGCTGGGCAGGCAGCGCGTTGGCGCCAGCGTCTAAATGCTAACACGACATCGCAGGGATGATCGCGCAGAGAGTTTGATCGGGACGCCTTACGATGTGAAAATGACTATGCCCGGGAATAGTCTGTTTAAAAGACTATTGCCCAGGGAATAGTTCAGTTTTTACGAAATTCTTAAAAAGGAGGGCATAGCTAATTCAATGACTGCACTTTTAACCAATTGATCAGATGACAGGAATCTATTTATGAGGTATACAGAAAATATTGCCCAATGTTCCGACAGTAATTTCATCATAACTTCACTTAGCAATACAGTAGAAGATTGATGTTGGTATCAAATTGTTTCTGAGAAGTTCTCTCTTCCAATAAACAACAATTCAGGTTAATAGAATCAATTTGAAATTTGTATGCCTGTCCCTAGCATTGGAGTATCTGTATCTGTAGTTGGTACTACACAGCGCTCCCGAGCTGGAACCAGGAGTGAAAACAACTATCGCATATTTTTATTTGCAGAGAGTCGAACCTGGCACAATAGTGTGATAGCTTGTGATACACTCCAGAGTTCAGTGAATGCGAATGTTGTTTTCACTCGTCTCCAGCGCTATTGTGAGCCGGTTCATGCCCGGATGTTCGACCGACAGAATTGCAGAATATGATAATAATACATTATAATTGAGGAAATTCAATCATGCCTGCATGCTGAGAGAAGAGTTAAACAATCACGCTGATTGGCTGATCAACACACTTTTGGCTTATTTTATTATTACCGCGGATGTATAATAAAATTGGCGATCCTGACTTTTAGACCACCAGCGCTATATAGGGCTCAAATATTACTATTTCATCAAGGGTTAATATTCTAACAAGCTTAAACTAAAATCTAAGGAGTCAAGCTTTAAACTATTAAGCAAAAATATCCAACAAGCTAAAAACGATTTTTTACCCATTTTTTAACAAGCTTTTTTTGAAAAGAAGCTTAAAACATCCATTTTTTCATCGTAAAAATCATCTAAAAAATCTTTAGAAATACAGTGACCTACCTAATACTATTAATCTATGTTTCCGATGATATCCAAGAAGCTAAAATAGTGTGAAAGAGGGCAGGGCTTTGAGTAATGAGGGAAATTACGGGGTAAAATACATCACGTTTTTCGGGAAATTTGCCATCTTGAATAAATGCAGAATTGCGTCACGCAGTAAAACGATGTCAAACAAGCTTGAAAATACATGATACGCTAGCGTAAATTACTGTCAAAACAAGCCTACATCAAGCGCTTGTGCTACGCGAAAACTTCGGAGCTGGCATCACCGATTTTGTTACCAGCTCTTTTACGTCAAAAATAGCTATAAAAACATGAATTTCGGAACAAAATAAAGCTTGTTTGATGGAATAAAAGGTATGTTTGACACCCAGTATGGAAGAGAATCCCAAAATATTTTGGCGCTATATCAAGTCTCTCAAGAGAGAGATTGTGGTGGCATTGCAGCCCTTAGAGACCAAGGCCAATTGATATCAGACAGCAAAGGCAAAGCTGAAATTCTTAACAACTATTTTAAGACTGTGTTTACTAAGGAAGACACAACCCAGATTCCACACAAGGGAACATCACCATTTCCTGAAATGCGTGACTTCAAAGTTACTTCTGAAGGGGTTCTGAAGCTTCTAAACGACCTTAAACCAGCAAAAGCAGCCGGGCCTGATGGTCTCCCCTCTCGCGTGTTAAAACTGCTTGCAAACCAGATCGCTCCAGTCCTAACAGACATTTTCAACTGCTCTCTCCAGCAAGCTGTGCTCCCTCAAGATTGGAAAGAAGCCAATGTGTCGCCAATTTTTAAGAAGGGGGAGAAGGTGGATCCAAAGAACTACCGCCCAGTTTCATTAACCAGCATATGCTGTAAAACGTTCGAACATGTGATACATAGTCAGATTATGCAACATCTGGATGATCATCAGATTTTGTCCGACTACCAACACGGATTTAGAAAGCGCAGATCTTGTGATACTCAGTTAGTTTTAACAACAAATGATTTGGCTCATGCACTGGACAGCAAAAAACAGGTCGACGTAATCATACTCGACTTCAGCAAAGCATTTGATACCGTGCCGCATGCTAGACTGATAAATAAGCTGAAATATTATGGTATCAACAACAAACTCATCTGTTGGATTCAGGCATTTCTCACAAATAGACGGCAGAAAGTTGTTTTAGAAGGGCAGTCATCTTCATATCTATCTGTGGATTCTGGCGTACCCCAGGGCACTGTCCTGGGGCCACTGCTATTTTTACTTTATGTGCACGACTTGCCGGAGAATCTTTCTTCAACACCGCGTCTATTTGCGGATGATTGTTTAATGTATAAGACTATCTCATGTGCTAAAGACTCTGAAGACCTTCAAAAGGATCTTGACACCCTGAGTAAATGGCAAACTAAGGGGCAGATGCGTTTTAACGCGAGTAAATGCAAAGTTATGCATATGTCATCAGCTAGGTCACCTATGTACAACAAATATAAACTCAGTGGTCAGACCTTGGAAGTCGTGAATTCCCACCCATACCTTGGTATACATTTGCAAGACGACATGAAGTGGGACACCCAAGTCGCGCACTCAACTGCCAAAGCAAGCAGAATACTGGGGCTGATTAAACGCAACCTTTATAATTGCTCCGAGCAGCTCAAGTCGACTGCCTTCACCAGTCTCGTCAGACCGCATACTGAATACGGCGCCGTTCGTGGGATCCCCACACCAAAGGTCACTGCAAACAACTGGACAGAATCCAAAGGAGTGCAGCTCGGTTTGTCAAACATAATTATGAGAAATCTGAGGGAACTGTCACCAAAATCCTTCGCGACCTTGAATGGCCACCTCTCCAGGACAGAAGGTCTGCAGCACGCCTCGCACTTATGTACAAGATTACACAAGAACTTGTCGACATACCCAGTGACCAGTTCCTAACGCCGTGACCCGACAAGGTCAAGGCCTTCGGCTTCACCGCAAGAACTCACATAATTACCAAGTACCTCACTGCCGCGCAAACACCTATAAGAACTCATATTTCCCACGCACCATACAGGAGTGGAATAACCTAACTGACAACATCATCACTTCTCAAAGTGTTAAGAGCTTCAAGGCACATCTGCAGACTCATCAAAACCTTAACTAACCAGCATAACCCCCCCCACATGCCTGGCTTATATGCTCAAAGTATGAGCCCCGCCAGTAAACGAGAAGAAGAAGAGAAGAAGTTGAAAACATGTTTAACCTTGTTGCGAAAGTTTAATATGATAAATTTGTAATTTGTACCTTATATAGCTCGGGTGGTCTAGAAGTCAAGATCGCCATAAAATTGTAATAAAAAATAACCAAGACATAGTCCAAAATAAAATTATAAATAGACGAGCGATGCATCATCAATTTAACTTGGCGATCCTGACTTTTAGACCACCCGAGCTATATAAGGTACAAATTGCAAATTTATCATATTAAACTTTCGCAACAAGGTTAAACATGTTTTCAACTGTACAAACATACCTTTTATTCCATCAAACAAGCTTTATTTTGTTCCAAAATTCACGTTTTTATAGCTAATTTTGACGTAAAAGAGCTGGTTACAAAACCGGTGATGCCAGCTCCGAAGTTTTCGCGTAGCACAAGCGCTTGATGTACGCTCATTTTGACGGTAATTTACGCTCGCGTATCATGCATTTTCAAGCGCGTTTGACATCGTTTTACTGCATGACGCAATTCTGCATTTATTCAAGATGGCGAATTTCTCGAAAAAAGCGTGATGTATTTTACCCGTAATTTCCTTCATTACTCAAAGCCCTGCCCTCTTTCACAATATTTTAGCTTCTTGGATATCATCGGAAACATAGATTAGTAATATTAGGTAGGTCACTGTATTTTTAAAGATTGTTTAGATGGTTTTTACAATGAAAAAATTGATGTTAAAGCTTCTTTTCAAAAATTGGTTTTAGCTTGTTAAAAACGGGTAAAAAAATCGTTTTTAGCTTGTTGGATATTTTTGCTTAATAGTTTAAAGCTTGACTCCTTAGATGAAACTTTTAGTTTAAGCTTGTTAGAATATTAAACCTTGATGAAATAGTAATATTTGAGCCCTATATAGCGAGGGTGGTCTAAAAGTCAGGATCGCCCAAATTCTGCAATTCTCCATTGCTTTTTAAAAGCAGTGCATCGCAATCGCTCAGCGATTACACCCATCGAATGTGTGTCATCAGCCCTCAGATTGTGTACTGGTTTTCAGTACCCTGTTTTCCATGGGTGACTGTAGGAACCCATGGATTCGATCCATGTACTCAGCGATCAAGTTTATTCAGCTTTATTGGTCGATTTTTAGGAATAAGGGCATACATGCAAAGCCAAAGGTAGCTCGTTCACGTAGCGTTTTCGTTGTCCCACTGGCCTACTACAACGTTAATAACGTAGATTGCCTGGCGATCGGAGTGTTATCGTCAGAGCACCTCGGACTAAGCCAAAGGTTGCCAAATTTTGCACCCTGGTCGACATGATTCATGAATGCATGAATGATGCTGTACAATTTTGTCAATGTTTACCTTTACACTGCAATCCAACAGTAAATAAACACTTTAATTCATTCATTTTATACCATATCATATGACTTACGGAAGAATTCCGCAACAATCTCGCTGGAACCCTTCAAAGTAATGGTATTTTTTGTGGCTTGCTGTGTCGACGACATGTTGACTTTCTTATTTTGTTGTGAATTTTTTTTTGGAAATCCCTCACATTTTGGAAGACTTTCTGTGATTGGTGGAATCATCATACGCTTCCCATAAAACGAACATTTCTATTGGCTGCAATGAGAAAATGACATTATTTCATCAAAAGAGGGCGACATTTCGTCCATGTAGCAGACAACAAAATGGCCGCAAATGTTGTGTCAGGATCTGGCGATTCTAATAAAATGCTTGGAAGAGAGCTTCCAATGTTTATTATAGATGCATTTAGTGGAGAACCATTTTCTGGTAATCCTGCCGCAGTATGTTTGGTAGGAGATGAGGTGAGAGTAACATCGATTGTTGTTGTTGTATAATAAATGACTAAATGTTGTATCAATGCTGTGTGGTGTGCAGTGCACACTATATTTTATATTAGGATTTTATTTATTGCTGTCGGTGTCTGCACTCTGTACAGAATCCCAGGCGGCATAGGACACGCAACACGGACGTACGAGGCTGGCGAAGATACAGGGCTGACAGCCCCATTCACAATACACGGTTAGCGATTATAAATGGACAATTAACATACTTGCAGTGGGGTACTTTGCAGAACCCCAACGGTTTTAGAGTAAGATAATTTTGCTTTGACACCACATAACAAATTTAGAATTGTTTGTGAAGATTTCATGATTATGTGTTAATCCAATGGCGACGTCAAAAATAGCGATATCGCATCCACCATCATCTGAGAATCCAACAGTCCAACAGACTGGGGGGTAGGGGGGCACTCCCACTTTGGAGGTGTTGAGATTGAGAACCCCTTTTTCAGAATTGCTGTCACCCCAAAGACCCCCATTACAACAAGTTAACATGGGCAAGAGGACAAACTATAATTAGCTGATACCCCAATGCTTAATTTACATATAGCCAATCATAGTGCACTGCTGTTTCAGTAGTAATGAATAAACAACAGTTGTTGGTTGAGCTATCACGCATTGACCTGATGTGACCCCATGCGAGTAATCAATTTCGTATGTAAATAAGATAGAGAGGATCGCAAAGCGCATGCACATCTATCAGACTGCTGTGGCAACGCACAAGCAAATGAGGAGAAACTACAATCATTATTTGGGGAGGGGTGATGTAATTCGTGATGCCCTCGTCCCCCGAATGTTATTGCAAAAACGCAAATAAATGGAATATTTTTCTTCTTTAATATCTGTTCAGAATTGTAAAGGCCTACGGAAAAGAAAACCAATAAACAGCATTTCCAAAATACAAAAACTAGGCCTATAAAACCCGGTATAAAATATCAAGTCCGGCCATTAACATTGTATCGTGTATTTACAGTAAATGAATATTTTATTTAGTTTATATTCACAGATTTTATTTCAACGTAATATTTCCCAAATTTTAAAACCTAATTTTGGAATACTGATAATAATTCATTAGTCCTAAAGTAAGTCACGATGCACGGAAAAGAGAATAAAAACCAGGAACAAATTGCTTTAAACTATCAGTGAATATTATAGTACCATTAAAATTGCACGAAAGCGATATAAAAGAAACCCCAATTGAAAATGCGTTCACCCAGATCCCATTGTGTATATAATGACGTCATGCCATTCATAACGTAACTATCACGCCCTGCACGGTGGGTCATTAGCATGTTATTTGATGGAATGTTTGAGATCGAAAGATGCCTATGAATATTGGACAGGTACCTATGGTAAAAATATGTCGAATGCCTTGATATTTGGCTCGAATGTGCTTTAGGGTCGACAGGAACTATTGGGCGTGTTACTATGACTATAGAGTACATGAGTGACACATAAATCGACTCTGGCCGCTGAGGTCTTGCTTCATCGATGGGTAGTTCTCATAGCATGTGTTTTCAATGGAACTTGACCGGAACAGAGGGTGGCGAGTTGTAAAAGTTATAGGTTTCAAGCAATGGGTACATGCATATTTTTTTCACAAAAGAATACATGTTTGGTATTGATGGTTAGAGGAAATATTGAATTTACATAGGAAACAGTTACTTTATCAAAATTTGTTTCTGTTGGGAACAGGAGATTCTCAAAAACGGGGTACATGCATTTAGCCCATACCAAGCTATGCATGAAATACGGCGTGTTATTGACAATGTGTTTGGCATTGAAGGATGTCCATTTACTTGTTGTAATGCATATTTCTTTATGAACACAGGCTCTGTCACCTGAAGATCCTTTATTTTTCCATTTGATCTGCCACCCAAAGACCCTTCATTTATCACTGATTTTGTTACTTATTTTGAAAAAACAAAGAAATTTGAAGCCATTTAGAACTAGAAATTCAATGTTTGAGGTTTCTGTGGCGCTGTTTCGGCTCTCACCCAAAGTTCTATTTAAAAAAAAGGTTAGGCAAAAAAAAAAAAAAAGGTTGGTCTCAAAGCTCACGAGAAATTTAAAAACAAATGCGAAATGCGATTTTTTTTTTTTCATGGTATTTTGATAAAAAAAGTCTGATTTTCGCCAATTTTTTCTGGAAAAAAAAAAAAAAAAAATCCGCATTTCTTTTTTGTCAAATCGTGCGATTTTACAAACGCGCGCGCAAACTTTGAGACAAACCTTTTTTTTTTTTTGGCCTTATGTTCTCACCCAATGACCCCATATTTTTTACATTTTGCTCTCACCGAATGGCAAAATGATGCTCTCACCCAATGACCCCATATTTTTTACATTTTGCTCTCATCGAATGCCTCTTGCTGTGAAAGTGCCAGCCCTACACCTATGGCAGGAAAAAGTGGGCAATATGGGAAGCTCATTGCCGGGAAATTTTGGTTTTGACCAAAAAATAAAAAGAAATACATACGGTAAGGGAAATGTGTCATACTGGAGGAAATTTGGTGAAACTGGAGGAAATTCGGATTGCTTGCAGGAAAAAACATTTTTTCAGTCTGTGCGGGGCTACACCTAAATCCATTTCATATTGAAGTGCCCCCGGCTGCCAGCTCATAACAGTATTCTTGCTTAGGATAGGAAAACAACTGCGTAAATTGCGTATTGCTTGCTTCGGGTCCATTTTACACTTTTAAGGAAAAATATTTGCATTGGGTACTTTTTGAAAGTCCTTTAAGTATGCAGGTGATACAGCTTGAAATACCCAGAGGATTTGATAAATTTTCTGATTGGCAAATAACTGAATAAATAATACACATATGTACACCTTGATTATTTTAACGACATTTTTGAATCTCTCTTGCTTTTTTTTGTTCAGGATTTATCAGATGAGATCAAACAAAAGATTGCAGCGGAGATGAACCTCTCAGAGACGGCCTTCATACGAGCTCTTTCACCTGCTGATGACTTTGATAAAGGTTGGTCATGATATCCATCCGGCAAAAAAAAGGGGTGAGGGCTCTCCCCAACAGTACGAAACACCGTCAATCAGAACTCCCGTCAGTCCGAAAATTTAGGGTTAGGTTTCGAACTGAGGGAGGTTCGGATTGATGGTGTTTCGGACTGACGGGGTGTCCTCCAAAAAATACCATCATCAATTACTACAACTGGCCTAGATTTTGGGGATTTGGGGACTTAAATTTGTTTCTGCTGTATGCTTGTAAAATCAACCAATACACGTTTGACTGATATTTCCATCGCGATAATAAACCGTCTTGTTCAGATGCTTTTTCTCAGATTTTAACAAAACTACAGCACCTAATGTCTTGATTTTTTTTATCTTTGCAAGGCTGTCAGGTTGCCATCTTTATTACAACAATACAAATACATTTAAAAAATACAACCTTTTTTTCATTTTTTTTTTTTACAGAAACATAATTAAGAAAAATTAAAGTAAAAATTTTATAAGGTCACAAAAAAAAAATCACAAAAAAAGAGATAGATTGAACAATGCACCATGTATAAAATCAAACAAACAAATATTACACCTAAGTCATGTATCTTCGAATCCACAGTCATGCATACCACAGGAAAAAATTTAAAGATCAAACCTCCTTTTTTTGAAATGAAGTGAGAGTTTTCCCCTTTTTTTTGCAATACAATATTCAGTCTCTCTATTACTAGTATTTTTAATAAAAACTTTACAACTCACAATATTAGGCTTCTTTTTTTGAAATTTACTAACATAAATATAGTATTTTATACAAAGAAACAAATATGTAATAAAGTTGTCTTGAAACACCCCAAAAATCTTATCAAAATTTGAAATGGAAAAAGTAATGTCATGTTTATCTTGAATAATCTGAACAAAGTCGTCCCAAATAGGTTTGACACAATCACATTCACAAAAGATATGAATGATTGATTCAGGAAATTTGCTACAAAAGGCACAAAGGGAAGAATCTTTCCTATTAATTTTGAAAAGAAAGTCATTAAATGCAATTGCCTTATGGAAAATTTTAAAATAAAAGGAACGAAGCCTTGTATCAATAGAACATTTAAAATTACGCAAATGAATTTCTTCCCAGTCCGTGTCCTCGGGGCCATCATCATCAGAATCAACATCGACAAGAGTCTCCCAAAAATCAATACGATTCTGTGGAACACATGTCTCTCTCAAAATAGAATAAGAGTATCTTGGAACCTTTTGAGCTTGAGAAGACCTGTAGTGACATCTTCACTAATTCTAACTTGCCCATCTGAACCCCGAAGCCACGAGCTGGGAATACATTTCATGAGAAAATTAAATGTCCTTCTGTCATGATTAGAAATACCAAAGTCCAAAACCAATTCTTCAAACAGTTTACTACCTGGTAAGGGAGGATTAAGAAAGTCATTAATATACACGATTCCCATGTCACACCACTCCTCATAAAAAAAAAATTTTTGGTCTTGGACCTAATATTTCTATTGTACCAAAGACATTGATTAAAGCCCATATCAGAAAATTTTTTATTATAAATTTCTTGACAAGCCCTGTCACGATAAACGTACCAAGTCCTAAGCGAGTCAGCTAATTGAGAACAATCAAGTTTATTAAGAAGACTCTCAGGAGCGTACGAAAGCCATAGCAAATCACCATACTGTTGATCCATACTTGATATCTCAATGGTTTTCCAAAACTATCAAAGTCTTCATCAAGAAGAAATTTAACCCAGGTCATTTTTTGTGCCAAACAGAAATTGTATGGGTCAATCATACGGAGACCACAAAATTCAAAACTATTACAAAGATAAATTCTTTTAACCCTATCATTACCCCCATTCCAAATAAATTTATAAAACATCTTATCAAGCTCTTTGAAAAAATGTTTTGGGACTTTAATACATAAAACTGTAAATAAATAAAGAAGCTGTGGTAAGAGAAGAGTTTTAACAACACATATTTTCCCAACCATAGAAAGGTTTCTTGCACGCCAACAATTCAAGATTCCTTGAATTTGTTTTAACTTTACTTTATAGTTGAGATCAAACATACAAGTACTTACAGATCGGGAATTTAGGGAAAAGTTTATACCCAAAGTTTTAAATTGATTTCTTTTCCAAATAAGACCCTGTTCTAAAAAAGGAAAATTCAAAGACCCCCTTTTGGATCCCACCCAAATAGCCTCAGATTTAGAAAGGTTGATTTTGCAACCAGACCAATTTGCAAAATTATTCAGTATAGCAAAAAGGAATTCTGCGAGCCGTCCAGAAAACATGTCGAGTCATCAGCTAAAAGAGAAATTTTCAACTCTTTGTCACCAATAGGAATACCTTTAATATTAATATTTTGACGCTTTTCTGCAATAGCCATAGTTTCAATAACTAATAAAAATAAATATGGTGAGATTGGAAAGACCTGAAATATTCTTTTAATCATATCAATAGATTCATTTAAAAACCCATTATTAATAATGTAACTTTTTCTACAAGCATAAATAGTTTCTACATATGAAATAAAATGATTCCCAAAGTTAAAATGTTTTAAGACTTGTAATAAAGAATCATAACTAACCCTATCAAGAGCCTTTTCGATATCCAGAAGTAAAATGGCACCAGGAATGTCTTTTGCTTCGGTATACTCAATGATATCTAAAATTAAACGGATATTATTACCAATATTCCTTCCTTTAAGGAAACCAGATTGATCAGAATGAATAAGATTATGAATACACTTTTTCAAACGACTGGCCAACACTTTAGCAAAGATTTTGTAATCAACTGTCAGCAATGAAATCGGTCTATAGTTTTTAATACATAAAATATCTTTATCTTTCTTTGGCAATAATGTTATAATACCATTTCTTTGGGACATTGACATGAGACCATTTTCAATTGAAAATTTATAAGAATTAAAAGGCATGTCCGAAATATCTTGCCAAAAAACAATATAGAACTCAACTGGAAACCCATCATACCCTGGTGTTTTATTCTGTTTCATTGAGAGGAGGGCATCATACAATTCTTTCTTTGAAATTTGTTGATCCAAGAACTTTCTTGGACTCAGCACTCAATTTGGGAATGTTAATACTCGTAAGAAAATCCTCCATAGTATCACAAGAATTGTCAGTAACAGTTTTTACAGAATACAATCTATGGTAAAAGTTATAAATTTCTTTAACAATGTCAGACTGGTTAGAAACAATGTTACCATCACCATCTTTAATCTTATAAATACATTTCTTCTCACAAGATCTTTTTTCCAAGTTACAAAAATATTTTGAACTTTTCTCACCTTCCTCCATCCATCTAGTTCTTGAACGAATAATCAAACCTTTTGTTTCAAAATCCAAGATTTTGTTTAATTCTGCCTCCAAATTTTCCAACTGCGAAAACAGTGAATTATTGGATGGATTATCATTAATCTGAATTTTTAACTTTTCTATATCACTCATTAATTTTGTTTTAACACCTTTCCTTTCTTTCTTTTTTCTAACACAGTATTCAATACAAACACCAGCAATAGTACACTTAAATGAATCCCAAAGAACATACTAATGTCTTGATTTTTGCAGGGTATGTTAGTTTACTAAAGTACATTACAATCATGTAAAAAAAACAGAATTTTGAAAAATATTGAGGGAAATGTTACAATATGGCTTTAATCTTGTACACAAGGATTGCAAATTTCAAATGTGATTACCTGAATGGGTGACTCCATTTGAAATCTACACCCCTGCATGGGGATAATGGATATTAAGGTCATGTCTTCCTTAGGGTGTATGGATGTCAACTCTAATAATTAGCCCATTGTATATATTTCTTCACCAGCTTGCAGATTTGGTCTACGATGGTGGACACCAACCAATGAAGTAAATCTTTGCGGTCACGCAACCATGGCATCAGCAGCAGCTTTGTTTAACATAGTAGGCAATGGCTCTTCCATAAGGGGTGTATGGATGTTAACTCTAATAGCCCATTATATATATTTCTTCACCAGCTTGCAGATTTGGTCTACGATGGTGGACACCAACCAATGAAGTAAATCTTTGTGGTCACGCCACCATGGCATCAGCAGCAGCTTTGTTTAACATAGTAGGCAATGGCTCTTCCATAAGGGGTGTATGGATGTCAACTCTAATAGCCCATATATTTCTTCACCAGCTTGCAGATTTGGTCTACGATGGTGGACACCAACCAATGAAGTAAATCTTTGCGGTCACGCAACCATGGCATCAGCAGCAGCTTTGTTTAACATAGTAGGCAATGGCTCTTCCATAAGGGTTGTATGGATGTTAACTCTAATAGCTCTTTGTATATATTTCTTCACCAGCTTGCAGATTTGGTCTACGATGGTAGACACCAACCAATGAAGTAAATCTTTGCGGTCACGCAACCATGGCATCAGCAGCAGCTTTGTTTAACATAGTAGGCAATGGCTCTTCCATAAGGGGTGTATGGATTTTAACTCTAATAGCCCATATATATTTCTTCACCAGCTTGCAGATTTGGTCTCGATGGTGGACACCAACCAATGAAGTAAATCTTTGTGGTCACGCATAACCATGGCATCGGCAGCAGCTTTGTTTAACATAGTAGGCAATGGCTCTTCCATAAGGGGTGTATGGATTTTAACTCTAATAGCCCATATATATTTCTTCACCAGCTTGCAGATTTGGTCTACGATGGTGGACACCAACCAATGAAGTAAATCTTTGTGGTCACGCAACCATGGCATTGGCAGCAGCTTGGTTTAACATAGTAGGCAATAGCTCTTCCATAAGGGTTGTATGGATGTTAACTCTAATAGCTCTTTGTATATATTTCTTCACCAGCTTGCAGATTTGGTCTACGATGGTGGACACCAACCAATGAAGTAAATCTTTGTGGTCACGCAACCATGGCATCAGCAGCAGCTTTGTTTAACATTGTAGGCAATGGCTCACCACAACTAGAATTTGAAACTAGGAGTGGTACATTGATTGCCAAGAAACAGGATGAATGTATTACTATCGATTTACCATTGAACCCTTGTACAGAAGAGGTAAGATACATTTCTTTAAAAAAAGTTTCAGGCCCTCACATGATATATTTCTTTAAAAAAGTTTCCGCCCTCACATGATATATTTCTTTAAAAAAGGTTTCAGGCCCTCACAAGTTTTTGCAGGCTTGAATATATAATCCACATCAAGCTATTTGGATTTGAAATAAGCCAGAATTTCTGAGCCTGGCCATTCAAGACCTTGCTCTTAAATTTTTTTTTGTTGTCACAATTTTGTGAGGGCCATGGGCCCTTGGACCTTGGACCTGTCTTATTTTGAGCCCTGTATTTTGCTAACAATAACAGTGTCAGTATAACTAAGCAGTATCATGTCCAAGGACACAATATGTTGAAAGTAAGGTTTAGTATGTCTAAAATATATGAAATAAGGTTCGCTATGTAGAATCTAACCCTAAATGTATCCCTAACCCTAGCCCCAACTCTAACCCTACCCCTAACCTTAGCTAACTTTGTTGTTTCATATCAGACATAGCAAAACTTATTTTCAACATTGCGAGTCACCAACACCACCACAACGGACTATTAGAACTGCAAAGTGCAAGTGCAGTACTACTAGGAATCAATTGAATTGTAATAATGGACTATTCCATTAAAATCAACACTCCTATGGAAAACATTAATCTTCCAAATGGGTAGTGAGAATTTCAAGTGAGGTTACCTGAATGGGTGAATCCATTTGAAATCTACACCCCCTGTGTGGCAGATTAAGGTCATGTCTACCACAGGGGGTGTATGGATTTCAACTGTAATATCACATTTCATTCATGATAATCATTTGTGATGTGATCAAACTAATTTTGAGTCATGTGTTGCTAATATTGATTTTGAGATTATAGCCAATAATAGTATTCAACTCATATTTCATTGTTCTAAGCAGCAATAAATTGACATGATGATAATTGATAGATATGGAACCCCAAGTCCAATTGTGAGGAAGTTTTCACCAAAATAAAGCTCTGAAACTGGCACATTACATATATACCGGTAATGAAATGAAAAGTTGAATTTTAGTATTGTTCGACAAACAACAAATTCATGACAATGTCTTTTTAATTTTTCTCTCATGATAGGATCCCAGTTCCATAAGTGACCTTATCAAGGTAGGCAAATATGGTTTGGTGCTTTTGGATTGTACAGGGTGTCCCTGAAAGAACTGTATCGTCAGAAAATGAATTTTTGGGGTATTTAAACACATAAACCCAACATAACTAAATAACTGATGTGGTTGAGGTATCAGTTATCACATACTTTTTGAATTTTGACAATCGACCGCTCCGTTTTTGAATTAAAAGAATTTTATGAAACTACCTCATTTTCAATGCGTTCCACGGAGTCAAATATCTGTCAATGACAATAGACGCCTCATGTACTGATGATGCGCAGTGATATTAGCACTCCGAATACTGATCACCGATTGATATTTGAATCTGTGGAAAGGTTTTCAAATGAGGGAGTTTCATAAAATTCTTATATTTCATGAACGGTGTGGTCAATTGTCAAAATTCAAAAAGTATGTGATAGCTGATTTATTCGTCAAACACACCGGTTATTTAGGGAGCATGGTGGCCGAGCCATGCGGGCTCCAACTCATAATCGGAAGGTTGGGGGTTTGAGCCCCAGCGACGCCATCCTGATGTGCCCCGGTGACGCCATCCTGATGTGCCCTTGAGTAAGGTACTTTATCTCGATTACTCCTTTCCACCCAGGTGATGTGCCCTTGAGTAAGGTACCATACTTTATCTTGATTACTCCTCTCCACCCAGGTGTTTAAATGGGTACTGGCATTCTTTAATGCTGGGAAGGTAACAGACTCGCTGTGGAGGAGGTGTAGGGACCCCCTACAGCAACATTGCATGGAGGAGTCTGGCCCAATCGCCAATGAAAGAGAGATGGGCACTCTGTTCACTGTTTATATACAGGTTCGCCTCCTTTACCTTATCTTTTTTATTTAGTTATATTTAGTTGTGGCGTTAAAATACCCAAACAATTAGTTTCCGACTATACAGTTCTCTCAAGGACATCCTGTATGTATGTAATTTTCTGGTCTTAAGACCGGGCAAATTTGTTTGATCTTTGGATCGACCATCGATGCTACTTTGATGCTTGTTATTAATGAACTGACTAATTTAATTAGAATTAATGCTTAATTTATATTGGTCAATATCAATATCAATACAAGCAAAGATTCATATGTTATCACAAATAACAACAGTCAATTAATTGAGTTCATAAATAATAAGGATCGACAAAGCATCTGTAGTCAATCGAAAGATCAAACTAATTTGTTTCTATTGCCTAAGCCCCTAATTAATGTTGAAGCTTGGTTGTTTGCAAAGTTTCGATTGGCAATTTTATATGGCATGCAAACTCTAGCCAACTACTAATCTCTGGCTAAGCGCTGTTCCAAACTATAATGAAAGACAAAGATAAGAAGACTAGTTTGCGTCTGACGTCACTGTCAATCAAATTCTTTACGATCCTTGATTGGCTAATTAACGCGCCATATAAGGAAGGTCGATTCATCTGGCTGGTGCCGATCGGAGAAAAGGAATAGCAGTGAATGGCGAAAAATACGTACTCTTACAAGGCAAAAAGCAACTTTTCTAGGCATTGTGGACATGGTGCCTTCACCAAAAAAAGTTTCCTACTATTAAGACCTAACTTTTGAGATGGTTTGTTTGTTAAAAGGTGCAAAATCAACAATAAGGCGCCCGGTTTTACCGCCGTGTTCAGCAACTCATATCATCACGACACTTGTAAACAAACCGTGCTCGGAGTTTGATTGACAGATGACGTCAGACGCAAACTAGTCTTTTTATCTTTGTCTATCATTATAACTCATCTGCTTTCATCTGACAACAGGGTTGCCAAACAATTTCATCCCAAATCGCGGGTCAAATAATCG
This sequence comes from Amphiura filiformis, assembly GCF_039555335.1. NCBI lineage: Eukaryota > Metazoa > Echinodermata > Ophiuroidea > Amphilepidida > Amphiuridae > Amphiura > Amphiura filiformis. The sequence continues at coordinate 45,178,194 of NC_092642.1, forward strand.
AAAAGTCACCCAATTTTTCTCTTAACCATTGGTTTCTATGGGGCAGGAAACTATCGGAAGTCGCGTGAGCCAATTGATGTTGAAAAGTCGCCCAAATTTTTTCTTAACCATTGGTTTCTATGGGACAGTAAATTGTCAAAAGTCGCGGGGAAAATCTTCAAAAGTCACCCAATTGGGCTACCAAATCACTGGTTTGGCAACCCTGTCTGCCAAAACACCTAACACCGATTGGGTTATTCCTTTTGAAATCCATACACCCCCTATTCAAGCCATGACTACTATTATCCTCCATACACGGAGTGAGAATTTCAAATGGGGTTACCTGAATGGGTGACTCCATTTGAAATCTACACCCCCTGTGTGGGAGAGTAAGGTCATGTCTTCCATTGGGGGTGTAATGGAATAGCGCATGTAATGATTGATCAGAGGTGCCCAGTTATCTCAGTCAGTACAGCGCTAGACTCTGGTCCGTGGATGAGTACTGTGTGGTTTGAGTCTGAGCCCTCCCCCCTATTTCTGTTGTAGGAAAATTGAGCTGGCTTGAAATTACCCTGTGGAAAGAACCAACTGCTAATTATCTTGGTCTACCCATGCTAAGCTCGGGTGCTGATCCTGGCTGTGATGGTTACATATGCTAACTAGGGTTCTGCGCCTGTATAGAGCTGAGTGAGCTGCATCCCAGAATGCCATACTAGAGAAGCTATCTTACCCTTCCCAGAAACCTTTGCAACATTATGCATCACCTCGTTTCATCAAATGACACTCTCATTTATACTTTGTATAGCTTCCCTTTGTATTCATTTTGAGAATAGACTGGCTGAACATGGGTCGATAATCAAGAAATAAACATATTTTGTAAGATCTGGATGTGCTCCGTTTATTGAGGTACATTTCATCCCCGGTGTTGTCACTTCCTATTCAAAGGCGTAACACATGATCGTTCCCAAAGTCAAAAATACCTATTTTGCGCGGTTTCAGCATTCATTCATTTTCATTCTACTTGCAGCATTTGTTACCCTTATTTTACACAAAAATCGGTACAAGTTAGCCTTAAAAAATACCCCTATTTTTTGCAGTTCAAGTACACTTTTACCATGTTTACAAAAGCACCCCTTTTTAACATTTCAAGAGCACACACAAAAAACACCTGTTCTGGTTCATTTTTTTTTCCGATGAGACCTTGTCCTTTTGAAATGGAAACAATGCATTGTGGGAAGTATAAGATGTCCTCTCTGATTTCAAATACTACGTCACTCATCTCTTTGCTTTGTCTTCATCAGGTAGTTCTTGGTTCCATCAAGCCACAAGAAACTTACTTCTCGGAGAAGACACATAAACTCCTACTAAGACTACCTGATGACTGCACAAGGTATAAGAATGATACTATAGTATAGTTGCATGTGCAGAGAAGATTCCTTACACTCTCCAGAATGCATTTCTTCCATTTCAAATTTCTATATAATATGCTATCCAGTGCAACATGGGTCACTATTGACAAAATGTACCTCGATGAACAGAGCACATCCAAATCTTGCAAAATATGTTTATTTCTTGACTATGGACTCATGTTTAGCCAGTCTGTTCTCAACATGAAAACAAAGGGAGCCTGTACAAAGTAATAGTAGTGTCTTTCAATATGATGAGGTGATGCGTCATGTTGCAAAGGATTCTGGGAAGGGTAAAGATATCTTCTCTGACGATACATTATAGTATGGTTGCAGTGAGTGGTGGAAAGATTTTGCATGTATACAAAAGGGGACTAATCTCTGTTATAATATAATGTCAAATTTGGATGAACTTTGTGTTTCCACTTTTTTGTAGCACATCGAAGGGAGTCTGTTTGCAGCCAATTCCCACCCATCAGTTTTCAGTGATTATGGACAAGACTGCCACATCAAATGAGATCTACCTGGGGTCCATTTCACTAAACTTTACGGAGCTTCGTAAGTCTCGAAATCGTTCTTAACTTACTACGAGTCGTAAGTTCCATTTCACTAAACTCATTTATGAACGGTACTCTTCGTAAGTAATAGGGATTTTCTACAGGGACCCTTCTTAAAGTTACGTCTAGCATTGGGTATTCGTAACTTTACGAATGGTTACTGGAGTTACGAAGGGTTAAGAGTTTAGTGAAATGGACCCCTGGGCATTTCAAGAGGATCCAATGTTGCATAGAAGAACAGGCATGTCAATAAACACCAAAAACTGATGGGTACCGTCCATTTTGATACAGCCTGTATGTGAGGGACACATCAGGAAATTGACAAAATCTTGGTTGTACTCATAATTGGAAGCAAGTGTGATTATAACAACTCTTTTTACATGTGATGACTGGTGGTCGACCGAGTTTGAAATGATGATATATTCGCACTCACACACGCACCCCTGTGTGTGTTTGTCGCCGACCGAGGACATTGTGTTTTGCTATCTAACAGAGGACGAGTGTATGATGTTTTCATCGCCTAACCGTGGACTAAAATGGCGGATTTTTTTTGTGTATAATACGAAACAGAATTTTAGCCATCGCCTGCGGACGGTAGTTTTCACACGTATGGTCCTCGGTTTCAGGCAAATAGCGTTATAAAGCATTTAGCATGCATTTGAGGTCTTTTGCAGCAGTTTGAGATTGCGGACTGTCCTCGGTTGGAAGTAAGTTCGCAGTTTAGGGTGAAAAATCTTGTGTGTGTCCTCGTTTGCCCGCAAACACGTACGCACACCATACCGTCAAACTGTGGGTGTTTGGGCTTATGTTGCTGAATGTGTTTGAAGCTCAAAAATCCACAGCTTTTTAGTTTTAGAGTAGTGTAGAAACCACTAATAATCTTGCTCTCTCTTTTCATTCTACTTGCAGCCTTTTTTCCAGCAACGAACGAAGAATGCATAACATTACGTCACTGGGCAGGAAAAACCTCTTATGTGTCATTGGCCCCTGAACATGTTTAAGCAAAGCCTTCTATGTAACCTCGCTTGGCAGTTTTATTTTAAACATGTTCAAGGGCCACAAGTACATACATGGTTTTTCCTGCCCAACGACGATTATTTCCTCCCAAAATAGCTAAATGTACATGTAGACACCTACTTTTGCAAATACCATTGGTCTGTGTTGAAGAAATCACGGGAAGTAAGGGCATAAACCAAAAGATTGATAAAGCTATATAAACTTAACTAGTTGACCATAGCTCAGTGGTGTACGCATGTTTCGAAAGTGGAGAAACCATGGGTCTTGATTCCCCCGACTGCTTGAAAATGTCCGTCTCACTTCGCTCGACGTAATCAGACCAGAATAAAAATTTTAATTGTTGGCCACTTTTTTTTCCGTCGAGACTCAATAATATGAAAAGTGGGGATACCAAAATGTTGATCAAAAGTTGCAATACTTAATTTAACCATGTTGCTATTGCACCCCCGGATTGCACCACCCTCTAGCGACAGCCCAATTGGACATTTTCCCCCGATTAGGTGCACTTCTACTGACTGATTGACAAAAGGGGGGGGCATGTCAATTTCACCCTGACTAGGTGCATTTCCCTTCCCTTGACTGGGTGCACTTCCCCCCTGTGGCTCCTTTGTATAATGCTACTGTCATAGCTGACATCCCTCCCCCGACTCAATGTCTGTAACTGAACCAAAAGTGGATCTAAATTACAGTTGATGCTTTTTGAAGAACATAGGAGAAACTTAATCATCATTTTTTACCCACTCCTTCCTAGTGAAACTATACTTTCATTCATAGTACTTCATTTATCGTTTGGTTTGTTCCCTAGGGATATTGGGCTAATCCAGTTGAAATCCATACACCCACTGTGAAAGACATGACCTGATCTTCCACACAGGGAGTATGAATTTCAAATGGGATCACCTGAATGGGTGATTCCATTTGAAATACACCAACAGGGATGCAAGTTTTTCGGGAAATTTCTTTTGGATGATGATATGTGACATGATCTGGTCCATGGGGCCAAAGGCAGTAAATTTGAAATTGAGATAAAGGCAAAAATATGGAGTAAAAAACAATAAAATACATAACAAAATACACATCAAAAAGCTTTAGAACCAAGTATGCTAGACATTTGCCTCCTTTGGCCCCCATGGAGCAGATCATGTCACACTTGATTTTGAAAGATGATATTTCTTAATAAAGAGAGCAAAAAAAAAAAGCAAAATAAGGAGGGGTAATACCCTCTAGCCTATTCCCGGACAAGGTCCCATAAATGTTTGATGCCGCGCACAAGCGCTCGTCCGTCTGGCCAAGGGCCAGTCTGATTTTCAGGAAATTTGACAATTGCCAATATGCATCCCTGTACCCCTTGTGTGGGAGATTAAGGTCATGTCTTCCATAGGGGGTGTAGTATGGATTTCAACTGGAATGGCCAGTGAGGTCCATGACCACAAATATGTTAATGTGCCATTATAACTAATTTATGCGCATATTTCACATTATATTTCAGGCTACTTTAGGTGACATAGAGCCACAAGATGTCCAGTATGCACCGGGTGCTAACAAAGACCTCCTGTTACGTGTCCCTGATTCAATGACAAGGTAGAACTGGTTATAGTTGAGCCAATTAGTTCTTGATTTATGCAACACTTAACCCTAACACGCCTGAGTACTACAAAATACTACTAGATATATGCGCTGTTCGTGCGTGCATCCCACGTGGTGTGATGACGCAATCAACCTAAGTGATATATAGGCACGGTTTCGCTGGTCAGCGAAGCCCAAGACCCTTGGCAAAGTGTTGCCGACCCGGTACTTGGCATGCGAGGGGTCTCCACCCAGAGCAAACAACTTCTTTCTTTGTTTTCTCTCTTTATTCCTTCCATCTTTCCCTTCCTGTTGCCAAAAAGCCCCTGGAGGGTTAGGGTTAGAGTGTCCAGTGATATGTCAAGTCTGTGCAGTGTGTAATTTTGTTAGCATGATATCATGTGTTTAGACAGTTCTAACAGAGTACTAGTTAGCAAGTTGAAAACAGCAACTTTCTTAATGGGACTCTCTTTTGGCAGGGAAAAGGTGAACTCCCTTCACAGGTGTTTGAAATCAAAGTAGTCTTGAGTAGTTTTAATCCATATACTGGCTTTATTGTAGGATATACATGTGTACTTCTTAGCTGCAAATCTATGGCAGTTAGTGAATGGTTTTAGATTTCACACCACCAAATAGTATTATACAGTTGTGCACCCTGAATGCATTTCTCAGAAAAACCCATAGACCTAAAGTAAGCATTAAAATGAGCAGAAATTTGCACAACTTTAGCTAAATTTGGATTGGTCATGATTAGTAATATCAAATCCTGCAAGTGTATCACAGATGGGAGAGATCAAGTATTTTTTAATGATTCTAAGCAGCCTATTCTATACAGAAACACTGGCATCATTTTGCAGGTAAATTAGGTAATTCCCAGACATCATAGACTTCGAGGGTCAGTCGTAAAAAATAACGATGGTCAACCTATATTTGTGCCCAGTCAGAAGGATCAGGCTAGGGCAAATTTCAACCATCATAGCTGTCGCTAAGAACTGAGTCTCTCCTGTGAAGTAAAAATGTTTTCTTGAGGCAAATTGAGTACATATCTCTATGGGGATTTATTTGGTGGTGTGAGATCTTAAATGATGACTGTGTCTTGTACCACGGTGGTCAGCGAATTCCAGTGTGCTGAGAGCTGTTGGTTTATCCCTATGCGTTATGCACTTTAAATCACTATTCTGTTCTGTATAAAAATTTTTATGTCAAGCACAGTTTCTGCATTTGACCAGGGAATAAATAAAGATTGGGAAGTGTCACTCGAAGATAAATGTAATAAAACTATGGATGCCGCCATTACCCTGCCATCGCGTAGGCCTGGAACACTACCGCGATTTCTACCGGCTGCATCGCGCCCGTGCTTCGCGTTCAAGAAATAAAATTACCCGTGAAAATCACGGCTTGCTGCAACCAAGGTTAGACCTTTTCAAGCCTGCAACAGCGTATTTTTTCAAATGTTGAATAGCTGTTTTTAATACTTTTAATAATATTTTTAGCGCATCCATTAACTTAATTTATTAAATACATCAAATCGACCAACAATCCCACTCTCCAGACCAAGATTAATACAAGAAAAATACTGTTTCAATCACAAAATTAACCTTAATTTCGGCGCCTACACGTAAGACTTGGCAATAGTCTATTCAGATATCGTTGTCAAGCTCGAGGTGATTGACCCTTGATGATTGACAGTCGGGAACGCTTACTGTTACGCGTCGTCATGGTGCTGGGAGCTGCTGGGCGCGTTCGGGGGTGCTGGCGACTGTCGAGTCGACGGTCGCCAGCACCCCTTTTCCCAAGATGGCAGCGCCCATGCTGGTACCAAATTTGTGATTCCCGGCAACTTGTGTATAGCATACCGTAGCGTGCAAATTTGGCCAAATTTGGAGAATCGGCGAATCACTGTCAACCCCTTGATTTGACTACCTTACTCCAGGGAAGATAATTATCTTACCCTTCCCATAATCCTTTGCAACATGATGCATGACGTCATTACATCAAATGGCACTCCCATTACAGATTCCTATTTTAAGAATAGACTGGCTAAACATGAGTCGATAGTCAAGAAATAAACATATTTTGCAAGATATGGATGGGATCTGTTCATTGAGGTACATTTCGCCACTATCGACCCATGTCGCACTAGATAAAAAATCAGTACAGAAAATTGTACAGAAATTGGGAGAAGTGCATTATGGGAAGTGTAAGATATCTTCTCTGACCTTACTCATATGTTACTTGCATGTAATTCTTGTTGGGGGTAGCAAATAATCTGGAAGAGTGTCAAAAGGGCGATTCCATTCAAATCTACACCCCCTGTATAGGATATTAAGGTCATGTCTTCCATAAGGGGTATATGGATTTTAAGTGGAATAGCCCAACGTATGTGTCTCTGCTGACTGACCTTAACAATACCCTGAAAATAAGGTGGTATAAAATTGATGTTTTGGTTCTCGTCCAGAGGAATTTTATGATTTGGTGAGGGAGAGAGTTTTTTTTTCTTAAATGTAAAATTAGCATTGTTAGTAGTTTCTGGTCTTTTCCAACCGTGCTCGAGGAAACGATGAGGCTCTTTTTTTTTTTTTCAAATGTGAGATTCTGAGGGATAAATCCGTAAGTACCACAAAAAGAATTTGAAAGTGATCCTTGTTACAATAAAAAAAAAAATTTCCTAAAGCAGTGCAAAGTCTTAAATGTTTTGAAAAATGAAAAAAAAAAAATTGTGACTAATTCCAGAAATTGAGGCAGGAGGGGACAAGAACCAAAACTTTTTTTTTCAGCCTAACTTGCATGAATCCCAACCAATAAAATTGGAACCTGTGTGATTGCTTTGTAACAAACAATCAAGTTGACCTCGCCATATCTAATTAATAATTCATTCAATCATTTCGTTACCAAGAGAATCATTTGAGAAAATCCAGCCAGACACAGCGGCCCTGATGAAAGCTTACGGCAAACAAACATACATTGGCGGCGTCATCATCACATTGAAAGGACACCAGAAAATGGAGCAGTGGATCACCGTGGCACGCCGTACGATTTCATCTCGAGATATTTTGACCCGTGGAACGGAATCCCAGAAGACCCAGTCACAGGTACGAAATGATCAAATATCATCAATAAATTTGTACCTTTTTTTTGTGTTTGATTTTATTTTTTACAGGGCAACTCTGGAGAGTTTGAAACCCGATACCACAACTATGATGAAAGTTCATAACACCGGGCGAATCATGGGGGTGATATTGACGCTGAAAGGGAGTAAAGAAAATGGTGCCGTTGATGCACATGGAAAAGTGTACGACTTTATCTCAAGATATTTTGCTCCTTGGAATGGCATTCCTGAAGATCCGTTCACAGGTACCTTGGTATACCTAATGCTTGTTCTATAATGTCATGCCACTACTGCTTGGTGAATGCCGCTTAACTGTTCTGAGCCTTCGCTACAAACGGCACCCGGGGGTTAGTGGAAATTAGGGTACGGGGATATGTGGCAGATTTGGGGTGCATTTTCAGCCATTTTGATTTATTGATGCTTTTTAAATCAAATTTGGTTTAAAGTCGGGTAGTTTGCCATAGTCCCAGCCGCACATCCCCACCCAAACTTACGTTGAGACTCCCTGGGAAGCAGCATTCACCAAGTGGCATGCCCTTGGATGACACTCTGAAACCTGTGCTACCCTTTGCTCATTGGTCCAAAATGATCACAAACGACAATTATCCGGAGTTGACTCCTAGCAATTTTGCAGTGTTGGGAAAAGCGGTGGAGTGATTGATGTATCGACAAAACGCTGATTCTCACTGGTCACCACTATTGACGCTGTCCTAATTGTTTACTGAAAGTTTGTCCAGCTTATAATTGGCTAAAATTATTTTTATTATTTTTTTTGGACTTGTCAATAAAGTCCTACCTTATGCTCGTGTAAATTCACATAGGCGCCGCCAATTCATAGCAGTAACTGGCATAAATGGTGTACCCAACTGCGTACATGCCATTCTTTATTCATACACAACATTACAAGTCTTCATTTCTTTTGCCAATTATAAGCTGAACAAACTTTAAAAAAACATCATGAGAGCGTCAAAGTGGCAAGTGGTATGACACTATGCAATCAGCATTTAAATATAGAAGAATGGGGTATTCCAGTTGAAATCCATACAGCCCCTATGGAAGGTGTGACCTTAATCTCCCACACAGGGAGTGTAGATTTCAAATGGAATCACCCATTTAGGTAATCCCATTTGAAATTTACACTCCCTGCGTGGAGGATTAAAGTCATGTCTTCCACAAGGGGTGTATGAATTTCAACTGGAATACCAATAAAATCATCTTTGTGTCAGAGGGTATATGGCCCATGATTACAATGTTGCACTGGTTCAAACCCCCAGTGACATCTGTGTGTTGTGCTCTTGGGCAAGGCTTTTCACTTCTATTGCCTCTCTCTACTCAGGAGTATATGGGTAACAGCATATGGTGTAATGTAAAACAGGCTTGTTGTGTTGGAGGAGTTGCAAAATCAAACACCCCAAGCAAGTTATGCAGACAGGGTTTATTGATTTAAAAAAACAAGCTTAGATGTGATAAAACTGACTGATATTAATGGAAAATAAGTTTCTAAAATGGGATCTAATTAACAGCCTATTCCAGTTTGGCAGAGCATTAACAAGGAGGTATTTCAATTTGGTTTTTTTTTCAGGTGCTGCTCATACTGTATTGTCTCCATATTGGTCTGAAAAACTGGGAAAAAAACAAATGTATGGTAAGTGTTGTAATTAGTTACATTTTGGTTTCATTTTTTAATAGCTAATGTTCCCATGGGATTACTTGGTATAAATGTGTATGTGCTGCAAACATGGTCACATTATTATTCATTTGGTATATCAATGGTCGCTTTTATAGGCCATTTTGGTATGTGGATGGGTAATTAAAAAAAAAAATTCCCAAATTTTTTCAGAACTTGTTCATAAATGATACCCCACCATAATGACAGTCACCCCACAGAACTAAACCACTATCATTTAATACTGGAATTAGTTACTCCTTGCTTGTTACCCAATAGGCTACAGCAAATATTGTACTGTCCGAAAAGGATTGTCAAGACGCAAGTCTAACAAAATGGCATAAAAGTTGTAGAAATTGGTCTAAGTTGTGCCAGATTAGCTTAGACTGGGGATGGGGTAAGTGCAAGTTGTAATCCTCTCCTATGGAACATTGTAGAGTTCCTAGAAGATCATTTAAAACAAACAAATCAGTACGACTAGAAATAATTTACCTGAATCATTATTCTTTGATTTGTCTTTTTACAGCACGCTAGTGTTCTGCACGTGGAGGTGTCGTCAACATCAACGTGCGCAATGATGGGAGAGTGGACTTATCAGGCAAAGCAACAACAGTAATGCAGGGCAAGATATTTGTATAGACATTTGATAATGGTGTAGTACACTCTCGTGGAAAAATTGAGTTAGCTTTAAATTCCCCTGGACAAGGAACTTACTGCTAATTGTTTCGTTGTAACCCATACAAAACTCTGGGAGCTGATCCTGGTTGCAAAGGTCATTTGTAGAATGTCTAGGGTGTGCGCTCTTGAAGCTGCATACAAATTAGTTTGTATTATGACTTATTTGGTTGGGAAAAGAAACTTCTCAAGGCTATAGGCTATGATAGGTCAGGTAGAGGTTGTGGGTTCGAGTCCCTGTGGTGTCAACGTGCTGTGCACTTAAGCAATGTCCATCACCCCTAATGCTTCTCCACCCAGGTGTATAATCAATACCGGGAGAAAACAGGTGCTGTGGAGGAGGTGTATCGATCCCCTCTCAGCAAAATTATGTGGAGGAATCTGGCCCAATCGCTTCAAAAGTGAGATGGCCACTCCAGCCTGTGATCAGAGGATTTCCCCCTTTACCCCTTTTATGTCAGGTCATAGGTCATCTGGTCGAGGTCAATTTCAGGCATTAATTTTGAACAAAAAATGTTATCATAGATTCATACTTGAAAAAAGGCCACTTTAAAAGATGCATTTTAGTCCATATTAGTCAACTCGCCAGCAATGCACATAATGAACCGTTGTGACTGAGCGCATTGAAATGTGATGCTATAAGTTAGTTCATGTGTGTAAAACAAATAAGGCTACACATACCTTTTTACATTTCGGAAAATATTTTTTGATTTATTTCAAAAAGTGTTGGGGGGACTTCTAAGTTGTGGATCCTGTATTATGTGTTTTATTATTGAATAAAATCAACAACCATATTTACAAAGAATGTGTTTTGATTCTTCAATACCGTCACATTTTCCAACTACTTAAGAAGTTTGCATTTTAATATACAATGCTTACTGGAGGTATCAAAATATGCCCTGGACAACATTTTACTCTGATATCAAACTAACCATTGTTGCCATATACAGGCATGAGAATTTTCAGTTTAAAAACTGAATTCATTTTTTTTTATAGTCAAAATTTCCGCAACTTTATTTAATTTCAGCCTGTTTTTGGTACTTTTTGCCCAATTTCACGCGCATTTTCAGTTTTTTCAGGTTTTTTTAGGAAAGTGCAGTCTCATGCCTGCATATACACTATGCAGTAGCGGAGGGCTAATTATTTTACCGTAGTTAACATTTGAATAAGGAGCCTTATAGTAGTACTACACCCTGATAAATTTTGTAATTAATTTTGCATTTTTCTCAAAAAATAACTAATCACTGGTACTAAAAGTTATGTATATTATAGGGGCAAGGAATCCAATTACATCACTGAAATTTCAGTGATTCAAGACAAGTGGTTCATTACATATGTATGTTTAGAAATGAGGTACATTCTTATTTCTAGCGGTACCTCTTTTCTTATCATAAATAATGTACCGCTTGTCTTGAGTCACTGAAATTCCAGTGTAGTAATTAGATTCCTTGCCCCTATAATATACATAACTTTTGTTACCAGTGTGTTATTATTTTGTGAGAAAAACGCAAAAATAGTCACAAATTTATCAGCGGGTGTAGTACCACCTTAAACAACTGTATATGTGGTGTCTTGCACAACCCTATAAGAGTCGGGATTAGGGTTAGGAAACTTATAGTTTCTCCTATTCAAATGTTAACTATGGAAAAAAAAATATGGGGGGGGGGGTACTTGGATTCAGGCCGGGTGCACATGCTTGATCCGAAAAATTTTTAAACAAAAATTGTCTTTAATATAAAGACAAAGTTCACAGATCAGGTGTATTTGTTCTAATTCTCATCTAAACTAATCTGCACTGATTTGACAAGTAAGAGAGTCCAAGAGCAGAAATATTTGGTGTCAAACCACATTTTTCAAACCTACGCAGCCACTACTTGTGCACTGATTTGACAATATATAAATGATTTGACGCATAATGATACCTACATCCTGACTGTGGAAATAAAAATTTTTAAACCCCATTTTGCATTTAGGTTTTTAAGCCACCTACAGGGAACAAATTTGGCTGTTTTAGCGCTTAAATGAAATATATTGTAACATTCTATATCACACACATGATGCCCATAAAGCTTATATAACTCGCTAGCCAGAAACTCTAGAAATATACAGTGAGTATGCAAAAGGAACCTGTTGCTGCAAAAGGAACCTGTTGCAGCAAAAGGAACCTGTTGCAGCAAAAGGATCCTACCTGTTGCTGCAAAAGGAACCTATTACTGCAAAAGGAACCTGTTGCTGCAAAAGGAACCTGTTGCTGCAAAAGGAACCTGTTGCAGCAAAAGGAACCTACCTGTTGCTGCAAAAGGAACCTGTTGCTGCAAAAGGAACCTGTTGCTGCAAAAGGAACCTACCTGTTGCTGCAAAAGGAACCTGTTGCAGCAAAAGGAACCTGTTGCAGCAAAAGGAACCTACCTGTTGCTGCAAAAGGAACCTGTTGCAGCAAAAGGAACCTGTTGCAGCAAAAGGAACCTGTCGCTGCAAAAGGAACCTGTTGCTGCAAAAGGAACCTACCTGTTGCTGCAAAAGGAACCTGTTGCAGCAAAAGGAACCTGTTGCAGCAAAAGGAACCTACCTGTTGCTGCAAAAGGAACCTGTTGCAGCAAAAGGAACCTGTTGCAGCAAAAGGAACCTACCTGTTGCTGCAAAAGGAACCTGTTGCTGCAAAAGGAACCTGTTGCTGCAAAAGGAACCTACCTGTTGCTGCAAAAGGAACCTGTTGCAGCAAAAGGAACCTGTTGCAGCAAAAGGAACCTACCTGTTGCTGCAAAAGGAACCTGTTGCAGCAAAAGGAACCTGTTGCAGCAAAAGGAACCTGTTGCTGCAAAAGGAACCTGTTGCTGCAAAAGGAACCTACCTGTTGCTGCAAAAGGAACCTGTTGCAGCAAAAGGAACCTGTTGCAGCAAAAGGAACCTACCTGTTGCTGCAAAAGGAACCTGTTGCAGCAAAAGGAACCTGTTGCAGCAAAAGGAACCTACCTGTTGCTGCAAAAGGAACCTGTTGCTGCAAAAGGAACCTGTTGCTGCAAAAGGAACCTACCTGTTGCTGCAAAAGGAACCTGTTGCTGCAAAAGGAACCTACCTGTTGCTGCAAAAGGAACCTGTTGCTGCAAAAGGAACCTGTTGCTGCAAAAGGAACCTGTTGCTGCAAAAGGAACCTGTTGCTGCAAAAGGAACCTGTTGCTGCAAAAGGAACCTACCTGTTGCTGCAAAAGGAACCTGTTGCAGCAAAAGGAACCTGTTGCTGCAAAAGGAACCTGTTGGAAATTTTGGGTACAGAAAATCTACTAACTCAAAACACATGGCCATGTGAGAGAGAATGACTTTGTCCATCGTCTTTGTCTCTTGTGTTTTTTGTCCTGTTGCTTGAAAAAGATTTATGTTAGGATAAATATTAAGGTTACGTAGGGTGAAAATTCCACTCAACTTGTCTTTTGTTTTTTAATTTTTATTTATGAAGTATATGTATATATTAAACATCTCAGAGATGTAGATTGAAAAAATTGTATCAACAAAGTATTTTTTTAATTATAATTATTTTTGTGTATCAATATTTGCTCTAGATATCCCACAGCACTAATTCTTTTTTAAAGACAGTTCTTGTTTTAAGAGGACACTACACTAAATCCTTCCGCATTTGGTGGAAGAAAGAGAAGGTGTGAGGGGCTATCATTTTCTTTGGAAGGGGGAATCCCAAATATACATGGGGGCCCGTGGGTTAGATTTTAAAAGGTACGCCAACATGTCCTGTCATCCTCCCCTGGCCCTGCTCTCGGCCAGCCTAACTTTGCCAATGTGGAAACTTTAAATGGCCTAGATATTATGATGCAGATTTGAATGTTTCTGTAGTGTTTCCTAAGCCTTATAAAGATGCACTGTAAATGTTTGCCAACAACTGCTCCCCCTCCCCCATTCTACCCTCCCCCAGGACTCATAATTATTATGCACCTAGTTACTTTATTGTATTTTCACATGTATTTCAATGGGACATTTATTTAGTGATGTCCCCCCTTATAGAGATTATTATTCCAGGGCATGAACTGGCAACCCTATCATTTTCATTTGATTTCTAAAATCACTGAAGCATAAGCACAGTGGAGCATGAGTATTCAACCAGCACTATACTAGACAAAATCAATAAAATAAGTACTATCACCTTGGCCCTGGCAACACTAACTAGCATTGTAAACAACTTAGCACATGGTTTGAACATGATATAGATAGTGTGGAAGTTTTGGCAGAAATTTGTCAATTTCTGCAAGTTTTGTGAAAATCAATTGATATTTCCCATGCAGTAAGGATTATCAGTAGAAAATGTGAGTACTTGAAACTAAATGTGTGCATATCTCAGAACTCCATTTTGGACCATTTGGCCTGATATGCTGAGATAAAATAAATTATTTTTAATGTTTCCCGTAGCTGATTCATAAAATTTTGATATGCATGTGTTAGCTGATACTTCAAAGAAATAATGTAGGGAATAATTGTGTCAATATATTGGCACACTAAATTAAAGGAGTATTTCGTGATCCTAGCATCCTCTTTTTATGACATTTTTCAGTACATATCCACGAAAAAAGCATATTTCCAAAATTTCAGTTGATTCCGATTTTGTGTTTGCGAGTTATGCATGATTATGTGTATTACACTGCTCCATAGACAATACGTTGTAATTTCGTTCTGGTGCACCAGAACGAAATTCAAATTTCGCGATATCTTTGCTAAACGAATTAATCTGCAAGAAATATTTTGTACATAAACATTATGTAGCCAGAGTATTCCAGTGATATAAAAATCTCAACTTTTTTGAGAAAAGTGGGGATGAGGCTGTGGATCACGAAGTGCCCTTTAATATTGTTGTTGCAAAAAGACGACATTTACCCCATCATTTTCATTGACATTCTGTGAACATGTAAGCTTACTGTTTCAAATCAGGAGGACCTATCGAAAGAATAAATAGGTACATTATTTCATTGGTTTGTTTGTAACACATATGCGAAATCGCAATGAAATCGGACCCTCTCCCCATATTTTCCTGGCCTCTTTCCCAAAAAACCTCATGCTCATGAAATTGAACACAAATTGAAACACTTACAAAGTACATTTGTGTATGAGCTATGACGTTAAAAAGTATTACAATGATAATCATTAGAGTGTCAACTTTAAGATGAAGTATGATTTTTAGGCCTGCCATGTTTATTTTTTGAAAAACAAAATATTTTAGGTGGCTACGTGCAGCCAATTTGCCTACACAAAATTTCAAAATCCTGTATAACCTTAATTAATAATCGTTGGGAACTGGTGGTCATTGTATACGTGTATGTCTTTTCTCCTCCACCAGTTTCATGCACAGAGAAGTTTTTGAACCAACAAAAATGGTAAAAAGTCATACTTTTGGCTTTATTTTGGTCAATGATTCAAAAAATAAAGCCAGTATCTAAAAATTTCTAAAAAAGTTCGTCGATTTCAAAAAACATGTAAACGCCAAATTCCGGGTTTTTCCTTTTTCTATAGTATGTTTACAAAAACTTCAGGCAAAAATGTGTTTTTTGTGATTTTCTCTACCATTGTTGTTTTTAAACCATGCATGTGTTTATTTTTAGATTCCTTGACAAATTTCCTTTCCAAAATGTATTGTAGGCCTATTATCTTACATGAATATTTAGGGGGGGGGAATTGAGAAGTTACAACACTTTTAATTAAAGGCCTATTTAGTGATCCCAGTGAAGGTGTAAATAAATTAAAATTATTTATAAGTTGCCTTGGAGTGAAGGATAAGTCATTAAAATTGTCACAAGGTATGTTTGCTACGAAACATTAGGCAAAAAAACAACAAAAAAACGAGGAAAACAGCATTATTGACAAAGTTGAAGCTCCCGTTCAAATACATGTAGTTGATGATTTGTATATAAATTAAAAATTTATGTAAATTTTTATGATCCTCCGGATCAGCATCAATAATTACAAGTAATTATCAAAATCTCCGGGGTAGGCCCCTATCTCATATAAGCGTATAATGATGATACGCACGATTGCTTTGCCGCACCGGTGTACGGCGATGCGCGTGACAAGCTACGCGTGCTACTAACAAATTACAATCACTAATTAATTTTAATCTTAAAAGTGTCCATACCCCTATTAGTTTTTATTATTTACCCTTCCGCACGAGTAACAATTGCGGTCACCGAGTCATTTTTTTCTTTTCAAATTCATGAAACTTTGAAAACGTTCTTCCATTTTCAAATCATGTTTAAACATCATGATCAAGCTGGTTAAAAAAAAAAAAGAGGAAGGTTTTTTCAAACTCTAATGGTGACCCGCAAGTCAAATTGCTAGAATTGTACATTAAATACACCTAAACAGACACAATGCAATTTGCAGGCAGCAGCTTAATTAGCGCCAATATTGCAAACATTGAAACAAACAACTGTACAAACATCCAATCCAACCCAACCACATCCCCAGTAGGCAATGAGGATAAAGTGCCTTGCCCAAGGACACAACCCCGGGGACACAACACGTTGGCACGAGCGGGGCTCGAACTCACAAAAAAGCGGTGGAGTGATTGATGTATCGACAAAACGCTGATTCTCACTGGTCACCACTATTGTCGCTGTCCTAATTGTTTACTGAAAGTTTGTCCAGCTTATAATTGGCTAAAATTATTTTTATTATTTTTTTTGGCTTGTCAATAAAGTCCTACCTTATGCTCGTGTAAATTCACATAGGCGCACGCCAATTACGCAACGCGTAACTGGCATAAATGGTGTACCCAACTGCGTACATGCCATTCTTTATTCATACACAACATTACAAGTCTTCATTTCTTTTGCCAATTATAAGCTGAACAAACTTTAAAAAAAACATCATGAGAGCGTCAAAGTGGCAAGTGGTATGACACTATGCAATCAGCATTATAGAAGAATGGGGTATTCCAGTTGAAATCCATACAGCCCCTATGGAAGGTGTGACCTTAATCTCCCACACAGGGAGTGTAGATTTCAAATGGAATCACCCATTTAGGTAATCCCATTTGAAATTTACACTCCCTGCGTGGAGGATTAAAGTCATGTCTTCCACAAGGGGTGTATGAATTTCAACTGGAATACCCAATAAAATCATCTTTGTGTCAGAGGGTATATGGCCCATGATTACAATGTTGCACTGGTTCAAACCCCCAGTGACATCTGTGTGTTGTGCTCTTGGGCAAGGCTTTTCACTTCTATTGCCTCTCTCTACTCAGGAGTATATGGGTAACAGCATATGGTGTAATGTAAAACAGGCTTGTTGTGTTGGAGGAGTTGCAAAATCAAACACCCCAAGCAAGTTATGCAGACAGGGTTTATTGATTTAAAAAACAAGCTTAGATGTGATAAAACTGACTGATATTAATGGAAAATAAGTTTCTAAAATGGGATCTAATTAACAGCCTATTCCAGTTTGGCAGAGCATTAACAAGGAGGTATTTCAATTTGGTTTCTTTTTTCAGGTGCTGCTCATACTGTATTGTCTCCATATTGGTCTGAAAAACTGGGAAAAAAAACAAATGTATGGTAAGTGTTGTAATTAGTTACATTTTGGTTTCATTTTTTAATAGCTAATGTTCCCATGGGATTACTTGGTATAAATGTGTATGTGCTGCAAACATGGTCACATTATTAGTCATTTGGTATATCAATGGTCGCTTTTATAGGCCATTTTGGTATGTGGATGGGTAATTAAAAAAAAAAAATTCCCAAATTTTTTCAGAACTTGTTCATAAATGATACCCCACCATAATGACAGTCACCCCACAGAACTAAACCACTATCATTTAATACTGGAATTAGTTACTCCTTGCTTGTTACCCAATAGGCTACAGCAAATATTGTACTGTCCGAAAAGGATTGTCAAGACGCAAGTCTAACTAGAGGCAAATGATGGTCATAGACCATAAACCTAGCTGGGGTTTGTTGAGGTGTTTGAGGTTGTGGTATTTGGTTGGTATGGGTGCAGCATTTGTTTTTGGTGCGTATGTTGTAAGTATGTAGACTACTCTTTGTTTTGTTATGAGCGGTACAAAATGCAAATCTTCTTTGAATTATACGTCACTAGGTTAATTTGGACCGTTGTTTCTCCATATGTCTACAGATTTAGAATCGTTTGTGAAGATTTCATGATTATGGGCGCATGACACCAAATCACTGCGCGAAAGGTGCAATGGTGATGAGTTCCGGTTAAAAGTATGAGGCTACTGGAAACAATGTGGTGTCCTTAGGGACCATGTTCTTCGTGAGGTTGGCATGTTCTGATTTAAATGAAAGATGCTAACCTATTAATGACTAAAATAGATATGAAATTATACAAATCGATTTCACAAGAAAAGTAGGCCTGTCCGAATTACTGCTAACGGAACAAGTTTTAATACTAGTTTTGGCGTTGAAATAGCGGCGTCGCTTTTCAACATTTTTTATTAAAAACTGAATCTGTAAAGTTCCCCAAAATTGAAGCTAAAATGAAATTTCAGTCCTTAATTAATACAGGGATGACTTTAAAAAGTGATAAAAATTGTCACGCCTGGTAGAGAACGCCGCTTAAAAAATTTGATTTCTACGTGCTTTTCAATGGAGAAGTTATTTGGTGGTTTATGTCCTTGAAAGCATGTTATAAAAATGGTGGAATGAGCTATAAAATTTGGAATTTAAAGTTATTAAAGAAAGATTTCCCTGAAACTGATTTATTTTGAAATGAGAATATTCTATTATATAATCATGAAGCTTTCAAACAAGATTTTAGAGTATAAATTTCTGGAAAATTCGCTGGAAACAGGGTTTGGTACCAAAGCTGGCAATGGCGGCCATGTTTGTTCAGATATACCATTTTGAGCTTAAAATCGAATAACCATTCAACTTTTAAAATTTGTGTTTAAGAAAATGGTATAATAATTGAAAAATGTATAACATGAAATGTGTTTATAAGATACTCTTGGAAACATTTATCCCATCAAAGGTATCCAAATACCTCCAACTGCCTTATCAATAGCGTTTTAAGGGGACGTGTCTTTTTTCCTCTCAATTTTAACGACATTTGGTCGGTATATGGCGATATTATTTGCAATGCGGCTGTTTTCAATTCTCTGGAGGGAAATTCATTAACCCGCAAGTTTGTGATGAGTTTCTTTGATTAAAGATATTGTAAGTGACAGTTTTTCTAAGAATGGTTTATTGTTTCCAAAAATAGAGAAAAGTTAAAAAAATTCAAACCTCTTGTGCGGTTGAAGGGCGCATGACACCAAATCACTGCGCGAAAGGTGCAATGGTGATGAGTTCCGGTTAAAAGTATAAGGCTACTGGAAACCGATGTGGTGTCCTTAGGGACCATGTTCTTCGTGAGGTTGGCATGTTCTGATTTAAATGAAAGATGCTAACCTATTAATGACTAAAATAGATATGAAATTATAGAAATCGATTTCACAAGAAAAGTAGGCCCTGTCCGAATTACTGCTAACGGAACAAGTTTTAGTGCTAGTTTTGGCGTTGAAATAGCGGCGTCGCTTTTCAACATTTTTTAATAAAAAACTGAATCTGTAAAGTTCCCCAACGTCATCCCTGTATACCTTCAATTTCGGGGAACTCAGTTACAGATTCAGTTTTTGGCTCTGAGCGGAGCTTATCAGTGCCTTTGTCATGCAACTAACTAGCATTCATTTTCAGGCCACAATACGCTGTTGGTTTTTATGCTAAGGATCATTTAATGACTGATATGAAGACTTAAGTTTCGTTTCTAAGTTTGGCTAAGTTATTTTCGAATCGATTGCACTCCAGATTTTATTGAAATTCAGGCGATAAAAGTATTATTTTTGGGTAAAAAAGACCAAAATAGTCACGATAATCGAGTTATATCTTGGTTCCCTGTGTGTGCTAGAGATTATTCTGGTCTGTATAATTTAAGATGCGTAATACAGACGGAAACCAATGGAGGTACATTTCTTAAGATTTAGTTCAGATCAGAAATTATTTGACTACTTCTTAACTTTTCTTCACTATTTCTTTATAATTTAAATAAAGAGATAGGTAAGGAATGTCAAAAAATAGTCAAGAACATGTCTGAATCTTGAATAAATCCCCGAATAAATCTGAACAAATGACTTTTCTGGGGGGACTATTTGGCTTGCGCAAGTGCAGTACGAAAGCACTGTGCCGATTTTTTTGTTAAAGGTCACGTTTTTACCGATAAGCTGCGATGCTCAACAAACTTCGTACTTTTCTATGAGGCTATTTTGAACCAATAAATCGATTAGTTTTTCTTGATTGATGACATCACCATTTCTGAACCAATCAGCAAACAGTTTTGTGTGATTGATCGATTCTTGCAGTAGTCTCCACAGCAGCCAGTTTGGTTCCGCCCCTTCCACACAAACATTTTTGTGGAGGGAGCGTAACCAAACTGGCTGCATAGGAGACTAAGCTCACTGACCCACTGACCTTGCAAACTCAACCACAGAGAGCTACGGTGCATAATCGAGGTGAAAATACGCTAGTTTGTTTACCATTCTGAGCTCATGAGCTTCTGGTAAATGTCATTCCGAAGCATTTACGAGCATACCATAATATTTTTTTTTTTAATATAAAGATGTTTATTTAAGTTATTTGTAAAATTCAGCGATGGACTTAATATAGAAGTGGTTTGATTTTAGTTGTAAACGCGGGACTCGACCGGCATGACAAGTTGAACATGTGAAGTTCCAAATTCGGAAGCCATGTACTACTATTCCATGTACGTAGGTCTCACACGAACTGCTCCGAGGTTATACTGACTACTAGATTGTCTACTTTTGTACTTTCGTAAGTGATGAAATTGAAGAAAAAATCATGAAGTGAAATCTATCAGAAATAAACACTGATGTGATGTAGGCTAGTCCTGCTTAATCGGAGTACAGCATCCAGACCAGGCAGATCCAGATCCGAACAGAACTTACGATTGTTCGGTTGGACCGGGTTCAACACACATGACACAACAGACATGTCAGGACAGAACAGTTTTGGTGTTTACAAAAAAATGCAAATGATCTCAAGTCACAAAAATTTGTTATAAAATTTCATCTCGCCTCAGTATTTCTGTCTGTCCGGGGGTGTGGATGTCCGTGTGTCCGTCTGGAGCTGTATCTGGGAAACTGTAAGACCTACGCAGTACGTGGACGCTACTTGGTGGGAGGAAGGGTATCTAAGTTTGCTCCGTAATTGTATGTTTTACGGTGAAAAATAATGCAAATTAACATAGCTAATTTGCATAATTTATGCAAAAATCAGCGCAAATTGATAAAATTTCATTTCTGAACTTTGTTCAGGATGGGACTTAGTAATCACTATTTCCGTCTGTGTGTGGGGGTGGGATGTCCGAATGTTTGTCCGGAGCTGTATCTGGGGAACCGTAAGACCTACGGGGACGCTACTTGGTGGGAGGAAGGGTATCCAAGTTTGCTCCGTAATTGTATGTTTTCGGTGAAAATATGCAAATTAACATAGCTAATTTGCATAATTTATGCGAATATCAGCGCAAATTGATAGCGGTGCATGGTAACGAAACCTTGTGACAGGAATGATACACACCTGCTGATCACCTGATTAGTTTTTGGCGAAAAGTATGCGCATTTAGTTGTTAAGTTGCATAATTTATGCGGAACGCTTCTACAAAATGGTTGGAAATCTGAAGAAATCCGCCTTGTGAAGCTGTTTCTGGGGATCCGTAAGAATGCTAAGCCCTATGATGATGAAACGTGGTGGGGGTAGCATGACCAGAGGATCTCGACCTGATTCGATTTTCAGCGCAAAATATGGTAATTACCTACCTAATTTGCATAATTTATGCATAATATGCAAAAACCTTTTTTCTCGGAGACTAGGGGTCGCACATTCTTCAAACTTGGTGGGCGGGTGCATCTTGACCCCAGACAGAACAAGTTTGTATTGGTTAGTGGGTGAAGGTCACTCGAGGTCATCCAGGGGTCATCTAAGGTCAGATTACTAAAAACTGTCGTATGGGCATGAAACTTGGTGGGTACAGTTAACATTTAGAGTCAAATTTTCTGACGGTCATTTTGGGGTCATCCGAGGTCACTTAGGGGTCATCCGAGGTCAAATTACTAAAACCTGTCGTATGAGCATGAAAACTGATGGATACAATTAACATTATGAGTCAAAGTTTCGGAAGGTAATTTCAGGGTCATCCAAGGTCACCAAGGGGTCATCTGAGGTCAAATTACTAAAACTGTCGTATGGGCATGAAACTTGGTGGGTACAGTCAACATTTAGAGTCAAATTATCGGACGGTCATTTCAGGGTCATCCAAGGTCACCAAGGGGTCACCTGAGGTCAAATTACTAAAAACTTGTATGGGCATGAAACTTGGTGGGTACACTTAACATTTAGAGTCAAATTTTCAGACGGTTATTTTGGGGTCATCTGAGGTCACCAAGGGGTCATCTGAGGTCAAATTACTAAAAACTGTTGTATGGGCATGAAACTTTGTGGGTACAGTCAACATTTAGAGTCAAATTTTGGAAAGTCATTTCAGGGTCATCCGAGGTCACCCAGGGGTCATCTGAGGTTAAGTTACTAAAAACTCGCATGGGCATGAAACTTGGTGGGTACAGTCAACATTTCAAGCCAAATTTTTGGAATGTCATTTTGGGGTCATCCAAGGTCACTCAGGGGTCATCTGTGGTCAAATTACTGAAACCTCATGTGGATATGAAACTTATTGATGGATGTATTATGCTCTGCAAATAAGATATAGCTACCAACCAGCAAGATGTATGATTGCGTGTGATCTGGCACATACAATGTATATGATTTCACCTGTTGCACATTCGACTGCAATTACTTTCACATTCAAAAAAGCACAGAGCCACAGCGCCATTGGTGCTCTTGTTTAAGTTAAACAATGTTAAAAAGCGACGTCGCTATTTCAACGCCAAAACTAGCATTAAAACGTGTTCCGTTAGCAGTAATTCGGACAGGGCCTACTTTTCTTGTGAAATCGATTTGTACTAAGTATAATTTCATATCTATTTCAGTCATTAATAGGTTAGCATCTTTCATTAAATGCCAACCTCACGAAAAACATGGTCCCTAAGGACACCACATTGTCTCCAGTAGCCATATACTTTTAACCGGAACTCATCACCATTACACCTTTCACGCAGTGATTTGGTGTCATGCGCCCATAACCATGAAATCTTCATAAACAATTCTAAATTTATTATGTGGTGTCAAAACAAAATTATCTTACTCTAAAACCGTCGAGGTACAAAACAATAATTATAGACATATAGTTACATGCATTTCAAGAAAAATATCTTATTAACACGGTAGGCCCTATGTTGCTTAGAAAAAATGTAGAAACTGATAATGATGATGATGTCGATAATGATGATGATGATGATGATGATGATAATGATGATTGATGATGATGTCTCCAAAAGTGGCCCGGTTTTTTCCTTTCCCTACATCGTGTGTATCTATTAATAACACACTTCAATAATCAATAATCAGTCCCGTGACGGCCTCTACTAACTTCGGTTTATGGGCGCTAATATTTCATGTTCACTGTCACTTATTTATCGCCATACTATATAAAAAACTCATCATGATGATTGCCAGAGAATTGTACCTTTTTTTTTTCCATCCTTCAGTGCAGAAGTGAGCGGTTCGATACCAATATTTTCGGTCAAATCTCTATTCAATTAACACGGGGAGTTGGCTAGCTATGCCTTGCCCTCATTCATATTTTACAAAAGTGCGACTATTTCTAAACATGTAATCTACCTGCAATGTTAGGTTTGTTAGAGAAATATATTTGCTAGAAGTTTACAAAATAAGTTAAATATTGGCTGGTTATTTTTCACACAGTGATGTTAACTAGGCAAGTGCCCATTCTTCCAACGTACATCATTTGTAGGGGTCACGCGTCAATGGTGAGAGCACTGTGTATTGTTTATATAGGAAGACGGACAGTAACTGCAGTATGTATACATTACTTCAAGGGCACTACCACTTCAAATCCCTTTTTAAATTTTTTTTTTGCTCTTCTTTTTCAAACCAAAATGGGTCAACCTTTTCGGGCGGTTAAAGAAGGGCCGGCAAAATTTTCTTCAGCCCCCGGGGTAGGGGCGACCACGGGATATAAGGTGTATACATGTACGCCAAAATTATAAAGGCAAAAAAAATAAAACATTTGTCTCATATCTCTCGACCGATACGATAGCCCAAATTCCCAATAGCAAACCCCTCCGATTATTATCCTACCATATTAAATTTCGTACATTTTCTTGTACAGCATAAAGGCGCACATGCGCAGCGCGGCAACCCGTGTTCAAGAGACTATCCTAAATAAACAAACAATCAATAAATAAACAAACAAGAGTAAAGAAACAATAACACTAACTTACTTATTTTTCTATATCCCTAGGGTGTTGCACAGAAGGTCCATCATCAAAAACTGGTTCTGGGTAATATCCATCAAAGACATATGGCAAATAATGTTCTTCATATGCTCTGTCCAATCTATCCAACTCTTCCTCAGTTAGAAAGCCCCTTTCATTAGTTTGAGTTTCAACATCTGCCTGAACGTCTTCTTCAGTTGCTAGACTTTCAAATTCTTCAAATTGTCTCTGCAACTCATTATCTGTTGGCAAGTCATAATATGCTTCATATTGCCTTTCAAATTCTGCATCAGTGATTGTACTTTCTAAGTGTTCAAGTTCTGCCAAAAATTCTTCTTCAGAGGGTTTAACTTCCAAAGGAATTATATTTTCCATCTAGTCTGTTTTGAACAACAACTGTGAAGAAGACAAAGCATTTCAAACCGGGGTGTCTATTCTTCCAGAAAATTGATATTATTTCCTCGTACCCTTCGGCTCATTCCAGATCCCTTAATAAGGAACTTCACTTATTTTTAAGTAATTCTAAACCCTGCTCATCGGAGAGAGTTCGTCCGATATCATTTGGATATTGTGCCACATATGCCAATATTACAAAAGACAGTGATCACGAGAGACAGGTGACTGCTATACAATACATACCATGTATTGTACAATGTATACTCTAAGTGTATTACTTACCTTCAAACGCAATCCACTTTAAAATCTTAAAACTGATATATAAAACAAGAAATCCACAACAAAATGACAAACTCCAACAAATTCTAAGTCAAAGTCTATACAAGTATCCAAATTCATATGTCCTCACACAGATGTCTACTAAGTCCTTGGTAGTGACGCCGTGGCGATAACCTTCTGAAAAGAAAATCTTCACAACCTGGTGTTCACCATGCAGGTGCTATCCAATTTCACCTCGATTCATACTAGGGCTACTTCATTTATAAAAAGGAGGTCAAGTTCTCCTCCTATACATTAGGCCAAATAAAAAATAAAAATGTTACACGTCCCCTCCCAGCTCCTCCCGCTTCCTTTCTTGAGATTTCTTCAATTTCATTTTATTTTTATTTTCATTCAGTTATAACTTTCCAAACAATATGTATATATTAAAAAAGTACAGATGTTTTCTATAGCCTTCCTATTATATACAACAAACACTTTCGGAAGCTTTTCTGATACTTAGAATAGAGTGGCCATACCTCTCAGAACAACAAACAAAAAAGAGGCCTCCTCCTTTTTCCAGCCATTATCGTCTACGCTAAAACAGCTCTAATTATGTATATTCACACCAATTTTAAGGTAAAAATAAAAAATAAAAAGTCACCTATTCCTCTTTTTTTTTTCAAAAACCAGGACACCAGGGCCAGGACATAAACATGTTTTTTATTTTATTTCACCTTATAAAAAATGAAACTACACCTTAAAGTTCCCTACAATGAAAATAGCAACACCACTACTTTGCACACGTCAATACCACTGCACATGTCACTAACTATTATTAAAGTGATATTTTAAATTGCTCTTACAACCCGCATATTCAGGTCATGTTTTCAAAAAATCAAGCACAATTACTCCAACTAACAAACACTATAAACCAGCCGGCAGCCCCTACCTAATTATATGTGACATATAGATATCAAATGTAACGTGATACCACAGTGCTCCGGCACCGAATTACCTAAATGTATCACCAGGGAAGTACTCCTGCACTTTTCAAACAGACATATATAGTATATACTACATCAAATGTAACTGATACCACTGTGCTCCTGCACCGACTTACCAAGTAGCTCTCCTGCACCGAATTACCAAGTAGCTATTCCAATCACTACAGTTTTAAAGGCTTTCATACTATTTCCACAAACCTCATATTAAACAAACAAACAAAATAGGCCAAACAAATTAATTCATATCCCACCTTCATGGAAGCCCCCCCCTGTTTAACCCTAGTCCATTTCATAGCCATTTTGTGTTATAACCATGTTTAATAAAATTGTAAAATACACGAACACTAGTCTATATTGTTAATGTTTTTAAACCACACAAATCAGGAACTGAGAACCAAATATTAAACTAAATGTCACATGTTTTCAATCAAACAAAATAAGCTACATAGCCTACTCTAAGATATACATGTACGTATAAAACAATAGTTTCATATAATTATACTAGTACTAACATTGCAATTACTCATCAGCCCCAAAACACCTTCATTACAAAGAAAGAGACAAGAAAACACTACAAGAACATTTTTAACCTGCCACATTAATCAACTGTTTCCAAACATACAAAGCAAGCAATACTTCCAATCACGGGCTTCAAATAGTAAACACAATGTTAAATCCAGAAATTTCCACTACAATTACTGTGAAGTAGAGCCTTTAACACACCTGGTTCATATCAAACATCACATTCCTATTACAAAGCCCCTATATAAATATGCCTTTACTGCTTCTCATATTCTGTCACAGTTTCAATACATAAACAAACTCTGTGTATCCATACCTTCAGCCTCACTCACAGGAAACAGACACATCATTTATCGGTATGACATTTTCGTATTGGTGCTGCCCTATCTATCTACCTATTGTGCAGAGCTACTATATATGGGTTCCTCGTACTAACTAAGGGGCAAAACAGACACATCATTTATCGGTATGACATTTTCGTATTGGTGCTGCCCTATCTATCTACCTATTGTGCAGAGCTACTACGGTATGGGTTCCTCGTACTAACTTTGTTGCCAGCGGAAGAAAACGAGAAGATTACAGTGGTTTGTTGCCAGCGGAAGAACCCGACCGATTACAATACCTAGCTGGGGGGTGTAAACCCCCCAGCTAGGTAACAAAATGGCATAAAAGTTGTAGAAATTGGTCTAAGTTGTGCCAGATTAGCTTAGACTGGGGATGGGGTAAGTGCAAGTTGTAATCCTCTCCTATGGAACATTGTAGAGTTCCTAGAAGATCATTTAAAACAAACAAATCAGTACGACTAGAAATAATTTACCTGAATCATTATTCTTTGATTTGTCTTTTTACAGCACGCCAGTGTTCTGCACGTGGAGGTGACGTCAACATCAACGTTCGCAATGATGGGAGAGTGGACTTATCAGGCAAAGCAACAACAGTAATGCAGGGCAAGATATTTGTATAGACATTTGATAATGGTGTAGTACACTCTCGTGGAAAAATTGAGTTAGCTTTAAATTCCCCTGGACAAGGAACTTACTGCTAATTGTTTCGTTGTAACCCATACAAAACTCTGGGAGCTGATCCTGGTTGCAAAGGTCATTTGTAGAATGTCTAGGGTGTGCGCTCTTGAAGCTGCATACAAATTAGTTTGTATTATGACTTATTTGGTTGGGAAAAGAAACTTCTCAAGGCTATAGGCTATGATAGGTCAGGTAGAGGTTGTGGGTTCGAGTCCCTGTGGTGTCAACGTGCTGTGCACTTAAGCAATGTCCATCACCCCTAATGCTTCTCCACCCAGGTGTATAATCAATACCGGGAGAAAACAGGTGCTGTGGAGGAGGTGTATCGATCCCCTCTCAGCAAAATTATGTGGAGGAATCTGGCCCAATCGCTTCAAAAGTGAGATGGCCACTCCAGCCTGTGATCAGAGGATTTCCCCCTTTACCCCTTTTATGTCAGGTCATAGGTCATCTGGTCGAGGTCAATTTCAGGCATTAATTTTGAACAAAAAATGTTATCATAGATTCATACTTGAAAAAAGGCCACTTTAAAAGATGCATTTTAGTCCATATTAGTCAACTCGCCAGCAATGCACATAATGAACCGTTGTGACTGAACGCATTGAAATGTGATGCTATAAGTTAGTTCATGTGTGTAAAACAAATAAGGCTACACATACCTTTTTACATTTCGGAAAATATTTTTGATTTATTTCAAAAGTGTTGGGGGACTTCTAAGTTGTGGATCCTGTATTATGTGTTTTATTATTGAATAAAATCAACAACCATATTTACAAAGAATGTGTTTTGATTCTTCAATACCGTCACATTTTCCAACTACTTAAGAAGTTTGCATTTTAATATACAATGCTTACTGGAGGTATCAAAATATGCCCTGGACAACATTTTACTCTGATATCAAACTAACCATTGTTGCCATATACAGGCATGAGAATTTTCAGTTTAAAACTGAATTCATTTTTTTTTATAGTCAAAATTTCCGCAACTTTATTTAATTTCAGCCTGTTTTTGGTACTTTTTGCCCAATTTCACGCGCATTTTCAGTTTTTTCAGGTTTTTTTAGGAAAGTGCAGTCTCATGCCTGCATATACAATATGCAGTAGCGGAGGGCGAATTATTTTACCGTAGTTAACATTTGAATAAGGAGCCTTAAGGTAGTACTACACCCCTGATAAATTTTGTAATTAATTTTGCATTTTTCTCAAAAAATAACTAATCACTGGTACTAAAAGTTATGTATATTATAGGGGCAAGGAATCCAATTACATCACTGAAATTTCAGTGATTCAAGACAAGTGGTTCATTACATATGTATGTTTAGAAATGAGGTACATTCTTATTTCTAGCGGTACCTCTTTTCTTATCATAAATAATGTACCGCTTGTCTTGAGTCACTGAAATTCCAGTGTAGTAATTAGATTCCTTGCCCCTATAATATACATAACTTTTGTTACCAGTGTGTTATTATTTTGTGAGAAAAACGCAAAAATAGTCACAAATTTATCAAGGGGCGTAGTACCACCTTAAACAACTGTATATGTGGTGTCTTGCACAACCCTATAAGAGTCGGATTAGGGTTAGGAAACTTATAGTTTCTCCTATTCAAATGTTAACTATGGAAAAAAAAAAATATGGGGGGGTACTTGGATTCAGGCCGGGTGCACATGCTTGATCCGAAAAATTTTTAAACAAAAATTGTCTTTAATATAAAGACAAAGTTCACAGATCAGGTGTATTTGTTCTAATTCTCATCTAAACTAATCTGCACTGATTTGACAAGAGAGTCCAAGAGCAGAAATATTTGGTGTCAAACCACATTTTTCAAACCTACGCAGCCACTACTTGTGCACTGATTTGACAATATATAAATGATTTGACGCATAATGATACCTACATCCTGACTGTGGAAATAAAATTTTTTTAAACCCCATTTTGCATTTAGGTTTTTAAGCCACCTACAGGGAACAAATTTGGCTGTTTTAGCGCTTAAATGAAATATATTGTAACATTCTATATCACACACATGATGCCCATAAAGCTTATATAACTCGCTAGCCAGAAACTCTAGAAATATACAGTGAGTATGCAAAAGGAACCTGTTGCTGCAAAAGGAACCTGTTGCAGCAAAAGGAACCTGTTGCAGCAAAAGGAACCTACCTGTTGCTGCAAAAGGAACCTATTACTGCAAAAGGAACCTGTTGCTGCAAAAGGAACCTGTTGCTGCAAAAGGAACATGTTGCTGCAAGAGGAACCTGTTGCTGCAAAAGGAACCTGTTGCTGCAAAAGGAACCTGTTGCTGCAAAAGGAACCTGTTGCTGCAAAAGGAACCTGTTGCAGCAAAAGGAACCTGTTGCAGCAAAAGGAACCTGTTGCTGCAAAAGGAACCTGTTGCTGCAAAAGGAACCTGTTGCTGCAAAAGGAACCTGTTGCTGCAAAAGGAACCTGTTGCTGCAAAAGGAACCTGTTGCTGCAAAAGGAACCTGTTGCTGCAAAAGGAACCTGTTGCAGCAAAAGGAACCTACCTGTTGCTGCAAAAGGAACCTATTACTGCAAAAGGAACCTACCTATTACTGCAAAAGGAACCTGTTGCTGCAAAAGGAACCTGTTGCTGCAAAAGGAACCTGTTGCTGCAAAAGGAACCTACCTGTTGCTGCAAAAGGACCTGTTGCTGCAAAAGGAACCTGTTGCTGCAAAAGGAACCTGTTGCAGCAAAAGGAACCTGTTGCAGCAAAAGGAACCTACCTGTTGCTGCAAAAGGAACCTATTACTGCAAAAGGAACCTGTTGCCGCAAAAGGGACCAGGAGCGGCAAAAGGAACATGTTGCTGCAAGAGGAACCTGTTGCTGCAAAAGGAACCTGTTGCTGCAAAAGGAACCTGTTGCTGCAAAAGGAACCTGTTGCTGCAAAAGGAACCTGTTGCAGCAAAAGGAACCTGTTGCTGCAAAAGGAACCTGTTGCAGCAAAAGGAACCTACCTGTTGCTGCAAAAGGAACCTATTACTGCAAAAGGAACCTACCTATTACTGCAAAAGGAACCTGTTGCTGCAAAAGGAACCTGTTGCTGCAAAAGGAACCTGTTGCTGCAAAAAGGAACCTACCTGTTGCTGCAAAAGGAACCTATTACTGCAAAAGGAACCTGTTGCTGCAAAAGGAACCTGTTGCTGCAAAAGGAACCTGTTGCAGCAAAAGGATCCTACCTGTTGCTGCAAAAGGAACCTATTACTGCAAAAGGAACCTGTTGCTGCAAAAGGAACCTGTTGCTGCAAAAGGAACCTGTTGCTGCAAAAGGAACCTGTTGCAGCAAAAGGAACCTGTTGCTGCAAAAGGAACCTGTTGCAGCAAAAGGAACCTACCTGTTGCTGCAAAAGGAACCTATTACTGCAAAAGGAACCTACCTATTACTGCAAAAGGAACCTGTTGCTGCAAAAGGAACCTGTTGCTGCAAAAGGAACCTATTACTGCAAAAGGAACCTGTTGCTGCAAAAGGAACCTGTTGCTGCAAAAGGAACCTGTTGCAGCAAAAGGAACCTACCTGTTGCTGCAAAAGGAACCTGTTGCTGCAAAAGGAACCTGTTGCTGCAAAAGGAACCTGTTGCAGCAAAAGGAACCTACCTGTTGCTGCAAAAGGAACCTGTTGCAGCAAAAGGAACCTGTTGCTGCAAAAGGAACCTGTTGGAAATTTTGGGTACAGAAAATCTACTAACTCAAAACACATGGCCATGTGAGAGAGAATGACTTTGTCCATCGTCTTTGTCTCTTGTGTTTTTTGTCCTGTTGCTTGAAAAAGATTTATGTTAGGATAAATATTAAGGTTACGTAGGGTGAAAATTCCACTCAACTTGTCTTTTGTTTTTTAATTTTTATTTATGAAGTATATGTATATATTAAACATCTCAGAGATGTAGATTGAAAAAATTGTATCAACAAAGTATTTTTTTAATTATAATTATTTTTGTGTATCAATATTTGCTCTAGATATCCCACAGCACTAATTCTTTTTTAAAGACAGTTCTTGTTTTAAGAGGACACTACACTAAATCCTTCCGCATTTGGTGGAAGAAAGAGAAGGTGTGAGGGCTATCATTTTCTTTGGAAGGGGAATCCCAAATATACATGGGGGCCCGTGGGTTAGATTTTAAAAGGTATGCCAACATGTCCTGTCATCCTCCCCTGGCCCTGCTCTCGGCCAGCCTAACTTTGCCAATGTGGAAACTTTAAATGGCCTAGATATTATGATGCAGATTTGAATGTTTCTGTAGTGTTTCCTAAGCCTTATAAAGATGCACTGTAAATGTTTGCCAAAAACTGCTCCCCCTCCCCCATTCTACCCTCCCCCAGGACTCATAATTATTATGCACCTAGTTACTTTATTGTATTTTCACATGTATTTCAATGGGACATTTATTTAGTGATGTGCCCCTTATAGGGATTATTATTCCAGTGCATGAACTGGCAACCCTATCATTTTCATTTGATTTCTAAAATCACTGAAGCATAAGCACAGTGGAGCATGAGTATTCAACCAGCACTATACTAGACAAAATCAATAAAATAAGTACTATCACCTTGGCCCTGGCAACACTAACTAGCATTGTAAACAACTTAGCACATGGTTTGAACATGATATAGATAGTGTGGAAGTTTTGGCAGAAATTTGTCAATTTCTGCAAGTTTTGTGAAAATCAATTGATATTTCCCATGCAGTAAGGATTATCAGTAGAAAATGTGAGTACTTGAAACTAAATGTGTGCATATCTCAGAACTCCATTTTGGACCATTTGGCCTGATATGCTGAGATAAAATAAATTATTTTTAATGTTTCCCGTAGCTGATTCATAAAATTTTGATATGCATGTGTTAGCTGATACTTCAAAGAAATAATGTAGGGAATAATTGTGTCAATATATTGGCACACTAAATTAAAGGAGTATTTCGTGATCCTAGCATCCTCTTTTTATGACATTTTTCAGTACATATCCACGAAAAAAGCATATTTCCAAAATTTCAGTTGATTCCGATTTTGTGTTTGCGAGTTATGCATGATTATGTGTATCACACTGCTCCATAGACAATACGTTGTAATTTCGTTCTGGTGCACCAGAACGAAATTCAAATTTCGCGATATCTTTGCTAAACGAATTAATCTGCAAGAAATATTTTGTACATAAACATTATGTAGCCAGAGTATTCCAGTGATATAAAAATCTCAACTTTTTTTGAGAAAAGTGGGGATGAGGCTGTGGATCACGAAGTGCCCCTTTAATATTGTTGTTGCAAAAAAGACGACATTTACCCCATCATTTTCATTGACATTCTGTGAACATGTAAGCTTACTGTTTCAAATCAGGAGGACCTATCGAAAGAATAAATAGGTACATTATTTCATTGGTTTGTTTGTAACACATATGCGAAATCGCAATGA
Source organism: Amphiura filiformis (assembly GCF_039555335.1). Lineage (NCBI taxonomy): Eukaryota > Metazoa > Echinodermata > Ophiuroidea > Amphilepidida > Amphiuridae > Amphiura > Amphiura filiformis. Next base: position 45,211,211 of record NC_092642.1, read on the forward strand.
AATCGGACCCTCTCCCCATATTTTCCTGGCCTCTTTCCCAAAAAAACCTCATGCTCATGAAATTGAACACAAATTGAAACACTTACAAAGTACATTTGTGTATGAGCTATGACGTTAAAAGTATTACAATAATAATCATTAGAGTGTCAACTTTAAGATGAAGTATGATTTTTTTTTTTTGCCATGTTTATTTTTTGAAAAACAAAATATTTTAGGTGGCTACGTGCAGCCAATTTGCCTACACAAAATTTCAAAATCCTGTATAACCTTAATTAATAATCGTTGGGAACTGGTGGTCATTGTATACGTGTATGTCTTTTCTCCTCCACCAGTTTCATGCACAGAGAAGTTTTTGAACCAACAAAATGGTAAAAGTCATACTTTTGGCTTTATTTTGGTCAATGATTCAAAAATAAAGCCAGTATCTAAAATTTCTAAAAAGTTCGTCGATTTCAAAAAACATGTAAACGCCAAATTCCGGGTTTTTCCTTTTTCTATAGTATGTTTACAAAAACTTCAGGCAAAAATGTGTTTTTTGTGATTTTCTCTACCATTGTTGTTTTTAAACCATGCATGTGTTTATTTTTAGATTCCTTGACAAATTTCCTTTCCAAAATGTATTGTAGGCCTATTATCTTACATGAATATTTAGGGGGGGGGAATTGAGAAGTTACAACACTTTTAATTAAAGGCCTATTTAGTGATCCCAGTGAAGGTGTAAATAAATTAAAATTATTTATAAGTTGCCTTGGAGTGAAGGATAAGTCATTAAAATTGTCACAAGGTATGTTTGCTACGAAACATTAGGCAAAAAACAACAAAAAACGAGGAAAACAGCATTATTGACAAAGTTGAAGCTCCCGTTCAAATACATGTAGTTGATGATTTGTATATAAATTAAAAATTTATGTAATTTTATGATCCTCCGGATCAGCATCAATAATTACAAGTAATTATCAAAATCTCCGGGGTAGGCCCCTATCTCATATAAGCGTATAATGATGATACGCACGATTGCTTTGCCGCACCGGTGTACGGCGATGCGCGTGACAAGCTACGCGTGCTACTAACAAATTACAATCACTAATTAATTTTAATCTTAAAAGTGTCCATACCCCTATTAGTTTTTATTATTTACCCTTCCGCACGAGTAACAATTGCGGTCACCGAGTCATTTTTTCTTTTCAAATTCATGAAACTTTGAAAACGTTCTTCCATTTTCAAATCATGTTTAAACATCATGATCAAGCTGGTTAAAAAAAAGAGGAAGGTTTTTTTCAAACTCTAATGGTGACCCGCAAGTCAAATTGCTAGAATTGTACATTAAATACACCTAAACAGACACAATGCAATTTGCAGGCAGCAGCTTAATTAGCGCCAATATTGCAAACATTGAAACAAACAACTGTACAAACATCCAATCCAACCCAACCACATCCCCAGTAGGCAATGAGGATAAAGTGCCTTGCCCAAGGACACAACCCCGGGGACACAACACGTTGGCACGAGCGGGGCTCGAACTCACAACCTATGTATTATGAGTCGGGCGCCTTATCCACTCGGCCACATGTGCTCTGGTTGAATGTTTGCAGAGATAATTGTGATAAATCATCGCAGAGTGTGGATGAGGCATAATATACAAACTGTTACAAAATGTTTTTTTGTAAGTTCATAAAAACCGCCATATTTTTACCTCACTTTTGTTACATTCTGTCCCGCATTCTGTCATCCTAGTAACTATTTCTCCCGAATTTTCATTATCTAAATCAATTATGTTATTAAAAAATAACACTTGAATGTTTTGCAAAAGTTCATTCTACAAATCATATACTTTGAAAACTTGTTTGATTTATTGTAATTAATGAGTTATGTACGGTTTACAAAACTGTTGTTGCTTCAGCCCTCTTTACAACATAACTCGAGAACTACAGGACTTACAAAACCAAAAGTAGGCCTATATCTGTGATATTTGAATTCTTCTACGCTCGCTATGGAATAATCAATGCAATTTTTGCCAAAGCTCACTACCATTCGCAAGATGCTGTGATCGTGAACTACCAAATCGCAACAGTTTAAAATAGTTGCTAACCTTAAGACACGGTAGACACCTTTGATTTTCTACATTATAAACCAGATTAAGGGATCTAAAATGAGCGTTTATTGGGTTTCGACAGTATTTTTTGTGGGACCTGAGAGCACCCCAGACCTATCGAATTGCATTCTGAATACGAAGCATGTCTTTCTGATATCAAATAATTTTCATTTTTGAAAATCACAATATAATACAAATTTTATGACAAATTATAAAAATTTGATATTTTCAAATTTTTGATATAATACAGTCCTCGAAGTAAATTATATAAATCTAATGATATATTCTTAAAGTGTATGTAGCAGGAGGAAAAGCCGACGGTCAATTGAAAATTTTGACCTTTCATATTGAAGATATGGATTTTTTTTCCCAAAAAGACCTAATTTTTTTTGGTGTTTTGGGGAAAAAAATCCATATCTTCAATACCAAAGGTCAAAATTTTCAATTGATCGTCGGCTTTTCATCCCACCTAAATACACTTTAAGATGATTTATAAAGTTTACTTCAAGTACTGTTAAATACCAAAAATATCAATTTTTAATGATTTGCCATAAAATGTGTATTAAATTGCGAATTTCAAAAAATCAAAATTATTTGATATCAGAATGACATTCTTCGTATTCAGAATGCAATTCGATATGTCTGATGTGCTCTAATGTCCCAAAATAAATACTGTCCAAACGTTCATACCCCAGCCCTTAACCTTTCACAAAATAATTATCCCTCGTTGAACAGTAATCAGGCATGTCAGGACACCTTGGTCTCTGTCAAAAAGCGTAAGTCTATTTTTTCAAGAAAATAAACAACATGTTTCAACAAAAAAGTATCTAAACTTTCCCTCATATTTTCAGCAGAATAGTACTTGCCATGTACTTTATTTAACCACACATTTTTGGTTTTTTAATTTAATTTTTAATATATATATTTTAAAATATTACTTAGAAAATATTACTTATTTTTCCATTAACTTCTTCCGGGCTAGTATTCTAGATTACCAGAGCATGAAGTATATCAATTAAAGCACCTGCAAAATTGGTCAAGTACGCCCGTGATCAAAAATATGCCCAGTGAGACAATAACCAAGTGTCAATTTATGTATTTAAAGGCCCATTCAGTGATCTCAGCTGAAGTGTAAAAAAATTTAAATTGTTTATAAATTGCCTAAGAGTGAAGGATAAGTCATTAAAATTGTCATTAGGTGTTTTTGACATTTGGCCCATTATGTTTTGCCAATGGCAATTTGTCTTCGTTATATTAAAATTTTGTTTTTGAACGTTTTCACCATCAGAAATGCAATGCACACGGGGGACATGAGACAAACCTTTTTTTTTTGGCCTTTTGGATCGGATATCAATGTTTGCACAGTATTTTTGTGGGACATGAGTGCACATCAGACATCGAATTGCTCAGCTCTCACAGGCCCCACAAAAATACTGTGCAAAGTTGGGTAATCGACCCCTTAAGTAGAGAAATTCAAATTATAGATTCGTGTGAAATGTCTTCTATATCGTCGCGACTTTCAGCTTAACCACTAGCAGGCTATGTTAGCACATCTATGGCAGTAGTCCCTACAAACAAGAAACATGCGAAAACAATCAACAAAGAGTCAAAGAAATTACATAAGAAAGTGTGCGTTTTGACGTCATTAATGACGTCAATAACAACAAGAACTCGTGTCATTTCCGCGGTCATTTGTTTCATCTTCACACAAAAAAAACGCCATCAAAAGACAAATAAAATAAATAAACAATTATATAATTCATGGCGTCAAATTTCTATAAAACAATTAAAATTTAAAAGAATAAGTTAAAAATTTCAACTTAGTGCAACCCAACGCTTAGATTTACCAGACAGGAGATGACAGGGAAGGCTCTCGACACGTGCGTGGTGCCGAACTCCCCCGAACTACGGCTGTTAACTGTTTCGCACTTGATGTTGCGATTTCTTACGCCTGGTGCATTCGCCTGTCTTGTCCAATCAAGCCACGAAGTGCAAGTGGCGGGCGTACACTACAACAAGCAAGAACACGTATAAGAACTCGGAACCTCTCAACTGTTGCATATAATACCACAAACACGTGGCGGGTTTTTTTAAAAATGTATATTAAAGCAATAATGTGCGATTCAATAAAAATGCATTCTTATTTCGTGAGCGCATTATAATAGTCCTTAATAGGGGGCCTAAAAAAGTAATGACTTCTTCCAGTAAAGTTGAATATATAGAATTAATAGCATGGTTCCCGTCGGCACACGCGTCATTTTTCTGGAACTTTCATTATTTTCTGGAAAAATTATCTCCCCCCTTCAAAATCTATATTTTTATCAGTTCAAAATACCAATCACATCTGTATCTGACGCAGGGCCGTCGCCATGGGGGTGGGGGTGCGACACCCCCTGGCGATCCCTAAAAAAAGGAAAAGAGAGAAAGGGAAGCCCCTGGCGATCCCTAAAAAAAGGAAAAGAGAGAAAGGGAAGGAGAAGGGGAAAGAGAGAGAAGGAGGAAGAGAGAGAGAACGGGAGAGAGGGGGAAGAGGAGGAGGGTATGAGATGCGTATCTCGCATCCAGGGCCGTCGCCTTGCGATCCCTAAAAAAGAAAGGGAAGGAGAAAGAGAAGTGGGTATAGAGGGAGAGAGATGGGAGAGAACGAGAGAGAGGGGGATGAGAGGTGAAAGAGGGTGAGGTTATGAGATGCGTCTCTCACATCGCATGAGAAAGAGGGGATAAAAACTACAATAAGTTCGTAATGTAGCCCCTATTGGGCCGGTATATTGGGCCTACAATGATGTTGGCCAGGCACAGAACTAATGATTTTGCAAGATCGACAAAAATATATGCGCATCCCATCACCTCTCCACACCTCGCCTTTCATCAGCATCTAGGCGTAGATCCCGTGAGGATGGGGGATAAAACCTCCCCAATATTTTGCTAGAGGGGTGGTCCATACAATCATTCCCCCCCCCCCCAATGTTGATGCCTGTATGTGGGTTTCTGACCAAATTAACCTCATTTTCATGTGGCCATTTTAGCCACTTTTGCACCATATTTCACCAGTTTAGCTTCGCGCGCATATTCTGTCGCCAAAAGGTGCTGGATTCACTATACTTCAACAAATTTTCCCCAATCATATCCCCCTCAATGTCAAAAGGAAATCTGCTCATTAGCACCAATTGAGATTAGCCATATGGCAGCTAGGGTGGCAAGTCAGTCCCCTCCCCTGCTCAAATAGAGGCAAAAAGAGGACAAACGTCATTTTAGTACTTTATTACTAGGCCTACTGTACAATTAGTAGGCTAACTCGTGAAAAGGGGCTTTTGTGGGGTGTGGGTGATATGCAAGTTCCTGATGTGCAAGTTAACTGTGGGTTTTTTTCCGAAAAGAATTGCACATTCATGACATTAAGGCCCACATTTTAGCTAGTCGTGCGCGGTCGTGCCTGGATATAGACCTACTGGGCAACTTAAGGTGGCCGGCATTCTATCTGCCATGCGCAATCTGCGAATAATTGGATTGAAATGATGGATACGTGTTCTGACGACTCGATTATATAGCCGGGTGAAATCGCCCTGCGTTAGGGAATTACAGGGGTGTGATCTATTCCAGCCGTGCGCACGCAGTTACCGTAATTCCTGGTAACAATTACACAAATGTCATTATTTTTACACTCATGGACGGTCGACAAAGATGAGTTGAATACGACAATGGCAGGTTGGGTCCTATTATTCTATAAACTGCAGGTGCCTGGATTATTAATGATTAAACGTGTTTCCTTGCAACCAAAATAGGTTTGAACTATTTTGATTTTGTCAATACATGATTGAAAAGTCCTAAGTTTGGTTTATTCACGATTTGCGAGAACAATATAGGCTTATAATACTTAAATTAAAAACAATATTTATGCAAAGTTGGATGACCGTGCCCTTAAGCTTTTTTTAATTGAAATTCTATGATAGGCGTACACGAAATTTTATGAGAAACAAACATGAGTAAATTCAACGTCACAATGTATCAAGCATTTCTTAATGCATGACAGATTTTAAATGTTCACAACATTTTAAAATAAATATTGGATCGAGGTAAATGTCCAATGTCAAGGCTGTCTTTATATTAAGTGAAAACTACTTTTAAAAATCGCTCTCTCATTTCATTAATATCAACAAAATAAAATCTTATATAAACTATTTTATTGCAAAATAATGTACAAGTGTGAACAAGTGTTTTCAAACGCAGTGGCCCGATGGTGGTGCACGCGTTCTTCCTTGCGTTCTTACCCTCCTCCACGTGCGCCATAATATATATTTAAAAATATCTTTGTCCCTTTTTTGCGGCTGAGAATCAAAACGTATTTTTGAGATATCGCTGGCCGAGTGGCGGGTGTTTATTCTTATATTCTTTTTTTTTTAATTGTTGCATCTTCTAAGCTTTAAATTTAATTTGTTTAAAGTAACCAATTGTTCAAATCGTCGAGGCTATATTTAAATAGTTTTGATTAAAAATTGGCTTGTTGTTTTAAAATGAAATAAAAGTGCATTTGCATCTCCAGGACCTATAGAGTTTTCTTCTTGCAACATAATTTATATAGGCCTGAAGATAATTTCATTTCACTTTCAACCTATTAGCTTGTGAAGCAGTAGCGTACCATATAAATTAGCTTGCTAAGTAACAGTTGGCGTACGTAACAAATACAAAACTTTATAGATTAGTCCGAGTTACAGAGTCCGGAAAAGCAACATTGTGCACCTTTTTGTATTGTGTTTCATTATTTAAGGTGGTACTACACCCCTTGATAAATTTTTGACTATTTTTGAATTTTCTCAAAAAATAATGACACACTGGTAACAAAAGTTATGTATATTATAGGGGCAAGGAATGCAGTCACTACACTGGCATTTCAGTGACTCAAGACAAGCGGTACGTTATTAATGATAAGAAAAGAGGTACCGCTAGAATATACCTCATTTCTTAATGTAAACGAACTTTGTAAACAAAAGTGGCAGTAATAAAATGGTCGATAAATATGACTTTCATTTAATAAGACACGTGTATACCGAATAATACCCTTAATTATTTGACAAGAGCTAACTAGTAATTTGACAAAGATTCATATTAATTCCTCATTAAATGCATGACATCAAAATCATGTTGAATTGATTTGATATAACCTAATTACTGCGTGATTTGTACATAATTTGTTCGCACACGTGTCAACTGGTAAAAAAGGCAATTTTACTCAGCTGATTATACAAGGTACAGTGATAAAACACGTATTTTATAGTTGCCACTAAGAATCAACTTTTACTGTGCCACATGGTTGTGAACACAATACAAATTTGTTAGATATATTACATTTTGCGCGGAAGATCGAAAAACGGAAAACCTGCATTTATGTAGTCCACTAAGGCCCCTCCACTAAGGCCAAAGCTTGCGCGCGCGTTTGTAAAATCCCACGATTTGACAAAAAACAAATGCGGAATTTTTTTTTATTTCAAAAAATAATTTTCTTTTTAGTTTTTTCCAGAAAAAATCGGCGAAAATCTGACTTTTTTCTCAAAATACCATGAAAAAAGTCGGGAATAAAAAAAAAAAAAATCGCATTTCGCAATTTGTTTTTAAATTTCTCGTGAGCTTTGAGACGAACCTTTTTTTTTTTGGCCTAAGATGGCGTGAGGAAGCCAAACAATCCCAAACAGAATCTGACATTTTCTCAAATGCACGATTTGGTCAATTCAATCAAAATGGTTTACAATCATACTGTAAATAAAAGTATTTTAAGCATTTTAATGTTTTCATCTCTAAAATCGAAATAAACACTCCTTTTTTGAACAACTGTAGTCACGTGATGATGTTAACCGAGTTTTACTTGTGTCAAAATCATAAAAGCCAACGCGTGTCTATCCTAATAATTTCACGGAATAAAAGAAACAAAAGCCCTAATAATGTATAGAATGATGCACCATTAGTGTTAAAAGTCAATAGGATTTTTGTTATTTTTGGCTCATATTGTCTGTTGTCATGTGAATGCGATCCCAGAATTCTTTGCGAGAACAGGGTATAAAAAATCGAATCATTTAGGACCAATATTCGTCTCGGGTTTTTTTTTCAGATAATCGTAATAATATTACTTGATCGCTTTTCCTACTATAAATGTTGATGTAAAAAAATGTTTTTAATATAAAGGGTTCTCTTCAGATCTGCCAATGCAATACGCAACTACTACGAACATGTTTTTGAGTCCTATAGTTTGAAGTATTGTTTCTATATATAGAGGTTATCCGTGTTCTATAAGCTGCATATCCTACCAGCGACTCCTATACCTTGTTTAGGACTTTCAAAAGAAGTACCTGCATGTGCAACCATGACTATTTCAAAATAGCCCGTCAAAGTCATGCCGGTAACTCCGAGGTCGTGCATTGAATTAGTTTGAATGAGGAATTACGGGAACCAGCGCCTTTTGTTAGAAGTCATGCATGAGTTAAGTGGATAACCTCAATACGTTTGATATAATGTGAGAGAACGCATGGAATTATGGGATTTTATTATATAATGTTGTGACAGCTGCCTATAGCGAAGAACACAAATTTAAGGTGTGTTATTTTAACATGTTTTTTATTATTTCGAGATATCTGATATAGATACGATGAAGAACGACTCCTACTGATTTGGTAAAAGATTCAAAAGAATTAACAATTGTAATTGGCCTCTCCGAATTGCTGTTATGAATAAAAATAAACAATGTATAGACAATAAGAATCAACAGCACATTCATTTAATAAAATGAATGCTTAAGGGGGTACTACTCCTTGGCCAATTTTGTGCTTATTTTTGCATTTTTCTCCAAAATTATAGCACATTGGTGACAAGTAAGATGTGTATATTATAGGGGCAAGGACTACAACTACTGCACTGAAAATTCAGCAACTCAAAGCAAGTAGTTATTGATTTATTGATCAAATATTGGTTTCCCTCATTTTTGACTGAACTCCACAACTGTTTGTGAAATTGGTAAGAGTTATATATTGTTGGTGTTTTCTTTCTGTTATGTCTGTTAATATTAAGGATGTATGTGTTAAGTGCTCAAAAATTGTAAAACAATGTCACAAGGATATATCATGTAAAATGTGTAACGGTTACGTTCATAAAAAATGTACCTTATTAAAGCCTAAACAATTAAAATGTCTAAATCCAAAGGATTGGATCTGCTCGAAATGCATTGAACCCATTGATAATAGCGATAATTCTGATATCGAAGCAGAAGCTGACAACTTAAACCAAGCATACCACGTTAATTTAATGTTGATGTATATTATGATTCATCCAGTCGTAGAAACAGAGGTGAATTATAAATAAAATACTGGAATAACTTACGAATTTTGCGAATTTTCATCCAATCTCATTGGACTTCATCTGGCAACTGCAAAGATGCTCCGGTATTGATCGTAGTCGGAGACTGGTCACGTGTCAATCGGCAAGGAATATTGACAATCGATGAATCCCAGGCGTGCGACAGTTGGAATCTCAGGCCCCCTCGTTTGTTGAGGGATGGCTTCTCCACTCGTTCCCAAATCGCTTCACGAACTCCCCGCTCAAACCACCTCTCCTCACGATCTAGAATGATAACATCCTCCGTATCGATTTGATGTCCGGAAGTTTTGGCATGAGCGTATATAGCAGAATCCGGTTGCCAGTCAGTAGAACTAGGCCGTCTATGTTGACCAAGACGAGCTTTAAGGGATTGCTTTGTTTCTCCTACATACGCTTCTGTGCAGTCCGAATCCCCACACTTATAACCGTAGACAAGGTTAGACTGTTTGTCTCTGGGGGGCTTATCTTTAACATGCACTAGTTTTCCGCGCAATTTATTTACCGGCTTAAACGCGGTTGTGATGCCGAAGAGTTTATGTTCTTTACTCTTTCAGAGACACCAGCACAATAGGGGATAGTTATCAGTGTTTTGCGAAATTGCGCGGAAAACTAGTGCATGTTAAAGATAAGCCCCCCAGAGACAAACAGTCTAACCTTGTCTACGGTTATAAGTGTGGGGATTCGGACTGCACAGAAGCGTATGTAGGAGAAACAAAGCAATCCCTTAAAGCTCGTCTTGGTCAACATAGACGGCCTAGTTCTACCATGGAAGAAAGAGATGACTCTTTCTTCCATGGTTCTACTGACTGGCAACCGGATTCTGCTATATACGCTCATGCCAAAACTTCCGGACATCAAATCGATACGGAGGATGTTATCATTCTAGATCGTGAGGAGAGGTGGTTTGAGCGGGGAGTTCGTGAAGCGATTTGGGAACGAGTGGAGAAGCCATCCCTCAACAAACGAGGGGGCCTGAGATTCCAACTGTCGCACGCCTGGGATTCATCGATTGTCAATATTCCTTGCCGATTGACACGTGACCAGTCTCCGACTACGATCAATACCGGAGCATCTTTGCAGTTGCCAGATGAAGTCCAATGAGATTGGATGAAAATTCGCAAAATTCGTAAGTTATTCCAGTATTTTATTTATAATTCACCTCCCACGTTAATTTAACAGATACAGACCTAGAAAAATATAATGACATGGTATTTAATCCATTAACATTTGATTGTAATTCGAGCAAGATCTATAGTGATGTAGTAAATACTGTAAACGACGATATACACGATTGTTCATATCTTACCCCTACACAGTTCTGTTCAGATCCGAAAGCAAGTAGTGGAAACTTTAACATGTTAAATGTTAATATTCGAAGCTTATCCAAAATTTCGCTAAATTTAAACAATGTATTAATACGCTAGATCAAGATTTCGATGTTATTGGTATTTCCGAAACACATTTGAAAGACACACCTCCGAATATGTATAATCTTCCTGGCTACAATTTAGAATATATGAACAGGATTGGACGAGGTAAAGGAGGCGTGTGCCTTTATATCTCTGATAAAGTTAAGTATAAACTTAGGCCAGACCTTTGTCATGCCCACTCTAATTATGAGTCGTGTTTTATAGAAATTGAATGTAATTCTTCTAAAAATGCTGTAGTCGGTGTGTTATACAGGGCTCACAATTCAATAAATGACTTTATGACGGATTTTGACCCTCTTTTAAAAAAATTAACATCAGACAGAAAACAGATATATATAATGGGTGATTTCAACATTGATTTACTAAAGGTAGATAGTCACAGACCCACTCATGATTATCTTGAACTTCTTTACTCATGTTCATTGACGCCTACAATTTATAAACCAACTAGAATTACGCCAACATCAGCTACAATTATTGACAATATTCTGACAACCAATGAAAATATAATCAAATCGACAATTTTGATTACAGACATAAGTGACCATTTTCCAACTACTTTGTCAACCAATCTTGAAATACATAAACGAAATGAAAAAAACGAATAAGGCAACTTACACAAGAATTCATAGTGATGTTAATGTATCTAAGTTTAAAAAACGACTGTCAGAGGTTAAATGGGACGAAACTCTTGACAATAATAATGCAAACGATGATTATAATACATTTATTGATACTTTTAATACTTTATATGATGATTGTATCCCATTAAAAAATGCACGGGTAATAGAAGAAAAGAACCAATAGCACCATGGATCACCAAAGGTTTACTTAAGAGTATTAATAAAAAGAATTTATTGTATAAACAATATATTAAATCACCTAATGCTAGAAATTGTCAATTATTTAAGACATATAAAAATAAGTTACAAATGCTTCTTCGAAAATCGAAACGAAAATATTTTTTCTCTAAGTTTGAGCATGCTAAATGCAATATGAAACAAACATGGAAAACAATCAATGATGTTATTGGACGAAGCAAAAAACAATCGACTCAAAGTAAATTTAAAGATGAAGGTGGCAATACTATCAACAATCCTCAAGATATCTCAAATAAATTTAATGATTTTTTTGTAAATATAGGTCCTAATCTTGCTTCAACCATTCAACACAAAGGGAAACATTATTTTGATTATCTAAACGATACCATATCTGGGAGTATGTACCTGAAACCAATTGTTGAACTTGATATAATCAAAATTATAGATAAGTTAAAGTTAAATAAGAGTGGTGGTCACGACAATATTGGCAATCTAATCATAAAAAAGTAAGTCGAGAAATTGTCAAACCTCTTAATATGATATTTAATTTATCTATTTCTACCGGAATTGTTCCAGATAAAATGAAAGTAGCTAAGGTCATACCACTTTTCAAAAAACAAGATGTTGAAGTTTTCTCAAATTATCGTCCCGTTTCTCTCCTACCATGTTTTTCCAAAATTCTTGAAAGATTAGTTTTTAACAGATGTATGGATTATATTGATACTCAAGGAATCCTTAACACTAAACAATTTGGTTTTAGACCAAAGCACTCAACCTCTATGGCTATTGAACAAATGGTAGATAAAATAAATTTCGCGGTTGAGAGAAACGAGACGACTGTTGGAATATTTTTGGACTTGTCTAAGGCATTTGATACAATTGATCACAATATTCTCCTTCACAAACTAGAACACTATGGCCTTCGTGGCATTGTCTTAGACTGGTTCAGAAGTTATTTAAGTAACAGGAAACAATATGTATCTTATAATTGCCATTCATCAGAATTGAAAAATGTAATTTGCGGAGTTCCGCAAGGATCTATTCTCGGCCCTCTTTTATTTATACTATATATAAATGATATAACTAATACATCTAATATACTTGATTTCATCCTCTTTGCAGATGATACAACAATTTTATATTCACATGAAAACATAGAAAAGCAAGTCAATCTTATAAACAAAGAACTAGAGGAAGTGAGCAATTGGTTCAGAGCAAATAAATTGTCTGTTAATGCCAGTAAAACAAATTACATGATACTAGGAACGCCAAATATGACACAAATTAATGATCTGAGAATCATACTTAACTACATTACCTTAGAAAGAGTACAACAAACCAAGTTTCTTGGTGTGTTAATAGATGAATGTCTCACTTGGAAAAGCCACATAGATTGTATTTCAAAAACAGTGTCAAGAAATGTTGGTGTCATGACCAAACTAAAACATTATGTACCAGAACGTATTTTACATACCCTTTATTGTACTTTGATAATGCCCTATCTTAATTATGGAATACTTGTATGGGGGATACCTGTACAACTTACTTAAGTAAATTAATGAAACTCCAAAAGTGGGCTATAAGAACGATAGCAAACAGTCACTACAGAGAACATACAGGACCGTTGTTTGCAAACTATAACATCTTAACTATCGAAGATATGTACACACTAGATTTGGGTACATTCATGTACAAGTATTCTATTAATGAACTCCCTCTTATATTTAATAATTATTTTTCCAAACGCTCTGATGTACATAACTACAAGACAAGACATGTAAACGACTTAAATTTGACTAAAAACAAAAAAGTTTTTTCTGATCACGCAATTCGTACTAAAGGCCCCATCCTTTGGAATTCACTAGGTATTTTTGTGAAAAACTCCAGATCTATTAAACATTTCCGTTATCAATTAAAAGAAATGTTAATCTCAAAATATACTTAATATATTATCTTTAAGCACCGTCCTTGTCTTGTCTTTTGGTTAGTGATTCCTTTTTATGTGATGTTTGATTGATTTTTTGTATAAATGTTATTTGTAACTTTATAATTTCTAGGGGGAGGCGATATATCTGGCCTTATTGGCCTTCCAGCCTCTTCCTCCATAATGTGTTGTTTTCTGTAAATTTTTAATTTGATTGTTTTTGTGAATGTCAGTTTTTTATGGAAATAAAATGAATGAATGAATGAATGAAATGAATGAATGAATGAATGTTGTCTGTGTTGAAATAAAATTTCCAGTGCAGTAGTTGTAGTCCTTGCCCCTATAATATACATATCTTACTTGTCCCCAATATGCTATAATTGTCAAGAAAAATGCAAAAATAGGCCCAAAATTGTGCAGGGATGTAGTACCCCCTTAAGGCAACGAAAAAAACCATGTTAATACGGGCCCAACCTACCAAGATTTTGCGTTTTAGGATTTTTTTCTTTGAATTTGCTGTAGGCCTGTGCATGTAAAATCAGATTCTGCTTGGCAAAAAGTGGATTGAATTTGACGGAAATTGCTGTATGCATGGCAAATAAAATCAGCTGTTTTAAGCAAAAAGTAGATTTATTTTGAGTGAAAATATCCGAGTGAAGCAAGGGACAAAATACAGATTTTGGCAGGGAGGTAAATAAGGATAATTTACTGGGTGGGCAATTTAATTTATTTTTGCCCTCAAATAATGGAAAATAATTTACTGGGTGGGCAGCGATAATTAATGGCATCCAGGCGTTTGGATTTTCGGAAATGTAGACCTGTTTTTGCGTACAATTTGGCTTTGATGTAAAAAAAAAAAAGTGGACATTACCCACCCCCTAAATGCATCGTCTGCCAATTATTAGCATATTCATGAGCAACTTTCAAGAAAAATTGTATACCGTATTATATTTCACTTTGGGTATTTAAAAATCTTATACTAATTATCAATCACCATTACTCCTACGTAGGAAAAGTAAAATTAAATGGTAATTAAATTGAAACAGTAAAATTAAATGGTAATTATTATATGGCATGCCCAAATTTTTGTGGGCAAAATAATTTACTGGGTGGGCATTTTTGGGCAATGGGCAAGTTTAATTTACTGGTTGGCAAAATAATTTACTGGGGGGGGGGGTAAATGCCCACCCAGTTAACATGTTATTTACCTCCCTGGATTTTGGTGATGTTTAGAGTCATTTGCTAAGGAAACAAAAAACGCTCAACCGACCGACCCTACGTAGCAAATTCGCACTCCCGTAGAACAGGTTTTTTCCGTCGCATATATTAAATCCCAAATCACAAAATACAGGCGCCCTTGCATTTAAAGCGTCAAAATACAGACACGCCTGCATGTAAAGCATATAGAATAAAAGATACGTCAAATTTGACAAATCATAATTTGACTGATAAGGCTTAAAAATTAATAGACCTTTTTATCATGATGACATTAATCGTATATTGTTTTGGTATTATGTTGTTAATGTTTTTATATTGTCTCGGTTCTAACCGGTCTATGGCTTGGCTCCGTCACATTTTTTTCCAAAGAAAAATAATGCATTCACAAAACGTCTGAATCTGCGACATGTAACATTCATGATTGTTCAGAGCACAATGTGACGACATAAGCAATTAAGAAAAAACCGGTCAAACGGGGATAGGAAAACAAATATTTCGAAATCATAACACCGAGCTTGAACAAGCATGACTAGCGTATCTTTCTGATTCAATTTTTCTTTTTTATTGAATTCTTTACCCTTTTTTACTTTATATTATATATTATTCTTCTGTCCTTGCTAATATTTACTTAAAATTTTTCCATATCCTGATTTGCTTTCCATCTTTCCTTCTTTCCTTCTTTCTTTCCTTCCTTCCTTCCTTCCTTCCGTCCTTCCTTCTTTCCTTCTTTCCTTCTTTCTTTATCATGGTGAACAAAAAGTTCCTTCCTTCTTTCCTTCTTTCTTTATCATTATGAACAAAAAAGTCATGTCTTCCACAGGGGGTGTATGGATTTCAACTGGAATATCACAATCCAGTGTCGTAGACTGAGAGTGTCCAGGACTGATTATGCTGACTAGATTCTATATCTATCATGCTAGAAGAAGCGTTTATGGCGTTTCGACAGTATTTTTTGTGGGACATGAGAGCACCTCAGACGTATCGAATTGCATTCTGAATACGAAGCATGTCTTTCTGATATCAAATAATTTTCATTTTTGAAATTCACGATATAATACAAATTTTATGACAAATTAATTTTGATATATAACAGTCCTCGAAATAAATTTTATAAATCTAATGATATATTCTTAAAGTGTATGTAGCTGGGAGGAAAAGCCGAAGATCAATTGAAAATTTTGACCTTTTATATTGAAGATATGGATTTTTTCCCCAAAAGACCTATTTTTGTTGGTGTTTTTGGGGAAAAAATCCATATCTTCAATACGAAAGGTCAAAATTTTCAATTGATCGTTGGCTTTTCATCCCACCTACATACACTTTAAGTATAAATTATCAGATTTATAAAGTTTACTTCAAGTACTATTAAGAGGTACTACACCCTCAATAAATTTGTGAATCTATTTTTGCATTTTTCTCAAAACTAATAACACAGTGGTAACAAAAGTTATGTATATTATAGGGCAAGGAATCCAATTACTACACTGGAATTTCAGTGACCCAAGACAAGCGGTTCGTTATTTATGATAAGAAAAGAGGTACAGCTACGATGTACCTCATTTCCGATCATATATACTGAACCGCTTGTCTTGAATCACTGAAATTTCAGTGTAGTAATTGGATTCCTTGCCCCAATAATATACAGAACTTTTGTTACCAGCGTGTTATTATTTTTTGAGAAAAATGCAAAAATAGTCACAAATTTACCACAGGGGTGTAGTACCACCTTAAATATCAAAATATCAATTTTTAATGATTTGCCATAAAATGTGTATTACATTGCGAATTTCAAAAATCTAAATTATTTGATATCGAAGGACATTCTTCGTATTCAGAATGCAATTCGATGTCTGATGTGCTCTAATGTTCCACAATAAATACTGTCCAAACGTTCATAACCCTTCCTTAAGCATACCGACGCAAATTCATCAATACCTATACTTTTGGCAGAAAACATCATTTTTTTATATCAAAATTGGGAGACCCCCAAAACATGACCACAAAACAGCCCCCCGGAAATAAAGGTTAGGGCCTAGTGTTTCAACATCATGGTTTTTTTTTTTTTTTTTTTCATTTCGAGAACTTTTCTGTATCATTTATTATCAAATCAGATTAAGATGAACTCATTTTCCCCATTTTAATGTATGGATGGGGAAATTTTTGTTTTTTTACTCCTCAGTGAGTCAATTTATTTTCTGTCTCACTTGTGCATGGGTGATTTTTTAAAACTCCCCATGCCCCCTTGGAAATCAAATGGTACACCCCTAAATATCAAACATTAATGCTATATAACTCTTTATCATCATAGGTTTTTTTTAAAGAAATACACGTTACTTTAAAGTGTCGACTTGAAGTGCGCACGTGTCAAACCATATACCGCACATTAATCAAACATGCAAGCCCCCGGTACGTGTTTCAAAAGACAAAAAATATAATCTTGCAAAAAATTGATTATTTGTTTTGTTAAAAAGCCAGCCGTCACGCGAGTAGCTATTTTTTACTCCAAAGTTTAAATTTTTTGAAATAATTGGTATTATCTAGTGTTCATACTCGCTAATGGTTGGAAAATTGCAATATGATTAATTTGTCTTATTTCAATGA
The DNA here is from genome assembly GCF_039555335.1 of Amphiura filiformis. Taxonomy (NCBI): domain Eukaryota; kingdom Metazoa; phylum Echinodermata; class Ophiuroidea; order Amphilepidida; family Amphiuridae; genus Amphiura; species Amphiura filiformis. The sequence goes on from NC_092642.1 coordinate 45,228,656, forward strand.
TGACACAAGACATCGCTTGATTGACACACCGTGACGGAGTCGGATATCTTTTGAGAGCAAATTGCGTCTAACAAAGATTATTTGGAGATTTTCCATAATGCACTGTGAGCTTGTTCTTCTATTTTGAAAAGAAACTCATCATGCACAAACTTTTATTTATTATCATCCGTCCCGAAAAAATCTTTCACACAATTAGCACTAAAAGGGTTAACAAAAAAGATCCAAATAAAATGATGATGAGATTATACTTAAACAATTAGCATGACTAGTGAGTGCGTCAATGAACATCTTTAAATACCCTGTCACGTGAGCAGTGTTAATTTGAAGCAAGCGCATGCGCAGTAACTGTCACGAACAGGTGGATTGTAGCTGATAGGCAAAGTAACTGTTTCACGCTTTTAATAATAAAACACCATGGAAGACTGATTATCAGCCAATCTAACGCAATGATGAATCTCCAATGACTGAGTAAACATACTTTTGAAATTCAATACCACCATTACATGCATGACTCCTAAATAGTATGATATAAACTCGTTACTTGATCAACTCATCAATATCATTTGTATGTACCACCTGGTGAGTTCATAGATTCGTCAAAAATTTCACGCCAAATTAATATAAAACTTTCAAAAAATGACGAGGACAGTGGTATTTGTACTTTGCAACCCTGTCGTTGGGACGCCTCATCAAAATATTGCCACCAAAAATAAAACGATGACTTTCGACAAGTACTTGCTTATTGATGGTTGGAAAGAAATTGATATATCTGAATCACATGATGCGCTTTCCTCCGCTGATTGCTATATTTCATCTCAAACTTCTGATCAAATCTGGACTTCAAATGTTAACCATTCAAACGGATTCAAAAGATGTCAGAAGAAATTGTCAAAACGCCAAATATCTTCACTTAGTTTGAAGCATGCAGTAACCACAGCCTCAGTGTCGTCCACGTACAAGCCATGCGTACAGAAGAAACGGAGGAAAGCGGCAAATGCTCGCGAAAGATGTCGAATGAAGAAGATCAACACCGCATTTAACGAACTCCGTCAAAAGGTGCCGTCGTATAATGAAAGCGACAGACTATCTAAATATGATACGTTGTTGATGGCTCAACAGTATATCTGCGCTTTACAGGACTTGCTTCAACGAGAAACTGAGAGAGAACGGGAATCTGAAACTGATATTACTGATGAAAAACGAAGGAATTCGTGATTTTTATGAGGTCGGCAATAACGTGCAATATATGAAGGTAAGGACAATTTCATGAGCATGGCTTATTAATGGCGGTCACGGTGAAGATATCTTTAAATGCATTTTGTAAATTCTTACAGCAGATTATTTTTCTAGTCAAAAGGAGAGTATAGGAGACCCTACAACAAGTTAATTTTATACGAACTTATAATTATACGAGATCATTTTGAGCGAAAGTCCGAAAAATGGAAAACATACATTGGTAGACCAATTACTTTTACATAATATTATTATGAAGGGCACGTTGTTATATAATTCCACCTCTTGAACATTTTATGAAGCAAATTAGGCCTACTCAAGAGACCATTACCGAAGGACTTAATATAAATCCCATCTATAGTCTCAGGTCCGATTACTAAAGGGACAATGATATTACCGAAGGACTTAATATAAATCTCATCTATAGCCTCAGGCCCGATTACTAAAGGGACAATGAAATTACCGAAGGACTATTATAAATCTCATCTATAGTCTCAGGCCCGATTACTAAAGGGACAATGATATTACCGAAGGACTTAGGCCTAATATAAATCCCATCTATAGTCTCAGGCCCGATTACTAAAGGGACAAATAAATTACCGAAGGACTTAATATAAATCTCATCTATAGTCTCAAGCCCGATTACTAAAGGGACAATGAAATTACCGAAGGACTTAATATTAATCTCATCTATAGTCTCAGACCCGATTACTAAAGGGACAATGATATTGCCGAAGGACTTAATATAAATCCCATCTATAGTCTCAGGCCCGATTACTAAAGGGACAATTAAATTACCGAAGGACTTAATATAAATCTCATCTATAGTCTCAAGCCCGATTACTAAAGGGACAATGAAATTACCGAAGGACTTAATATAAATCTCATCTATAGTCTCAGACCCGATTACTAAAGGAACAATGAAATTACCGAAGGACTTAATATAAATCCAATCTATAGTCTCAGGCCCGATTACTAAAGGGACAATGAAATTACCGAAGGACTTAATATAAATCCCATCTCTATAGTCTCAGGCCCGATTACTAAAGGAACAATGATATTACCGAAGGACTTAATATAAATCTCATCTATATAGTCTCAAGCCCGATTACTAAAGGAACAATGATATTACCGAAGGACTTAATATAAATCTCATCTATAGTCTCAGACCCGATTACTAAAGGAACAATGATATTACCGAAGGACTTAATATAATTCCCATCTAAGTCTCAAGGCTGATTCATACTTTATAAATCGAATAATTCGATGCAACAAGTATCCGTTATTTATTCAGTTTCAAGTCATTTTTATCTTCTAACGAATGTTTGTTGATAAAAAGTATTCGACACATGGTGGCCATTTTATTCAACGACGACATAACATGGTGAATCGGGTTTAATAACGTTAGTTGGCTATGCAAATACCGGCCTATAACAAAAAGTCTGTGATCTGAATAAAATAAACATCCAATTTTTGCTATAAACCATCAAATTAATTAATTAATTTCAACAAACACGATGACCTGTTGATTCAAGATTTGTTTACCAAAATATTTTTCAATTTCTTTTGAAAGAATAAGTTATTTTATGAATGCAGTTCAATGCACCAACACACGTGCGAAGTTGCAGACCTGAAAACATGCGCGTGCCATGTGCAAGACCTCGGCAGCCGTCAACACATGCGCCGTGCCGGTCACTCGAAGATGACCCGGGTGGTCGACGTGCATGACATTATATTCCAAACTATACGAATACAATACTTTTTTAGATTATTTATTATATAAATATATTTCTTGTTTAGACAAGTTGTTGTTATTAACAGACGAAGTATAATAGGTCTACCCTCGCTGCTTGCAGGAAGGTAGCGGCACACATCAATTTTGCGAGGAAATCCGGAATACGGAAAACCTACATTGGTATCGCATTTTTTGTATCATAAAACTTCCTTACATACAGGGTGTCCCAGAAAAAATTTCTCAGTGAATAACATTGAATGTAAGTCGAGAAATATACATCAGAATTAAAAATTTAAATTTTATTTGATTCGGTTGACTGGTTACGAAGACTAATTAACGATTACATAATGCACGCATTAATGCCGTTCATTCCAAGTTTGATCGCAGGCGCTTTTTTCATACTCGCTCACCGCTTCCTAAAGTTTGTGTATCTCATTAAATTTAGTCCACGTTGTCTATTTTATAATCCGACGGTGTTATGTTATTCATGCTTTCACTGAAGATGAATAACAGTTCGTCCGAGAAAACTTTGATTTCTGCCATTGGAAGCTTTCCAACTTTAATTCTTTAGGTTGTGAAAAATGTTATATTTTAACTTCCCAAAGAACATTTGAGCCAAGAATGACAATGATCAAGTGCTTACAGCTTTACGTGTGATTTTTGATACCATGCAACATTAATATTAAAGTTTTAACAGATTTAAGCTTTGCAATTACATTACAATTTCTTGGAAATATTCCAAAACATTAATGTGTGAGAAATTTTAAGCCAGCTGGAATTCTTTATGCAATAATTCTTTTTGCAACATTTAATCAACCTTAACGAAAAAAGATATTTACAAGTACCAAGCATCATCTTACATGAAAGCTTTCATTTCCAATATCGTGCAGGTTTTCAAATTTGAACAAAACCTAATTTAATGTTTGCAAGAAACAGATTGTTAAAAGAACGAAAAAGATGCACAGAACAAAATATAAAGCACATTGTACGGTGTACCATCTCCGCCAATTTCCTTTTTAATTTCCCCTTTTTTAATTTCCCCTTCTTTTTTTAATTTCACTTTTTTTTAATTCCCCCCTTTTTTAATTTCCTTTTTTTAATTTCCCTTTTTTTTAATTTCCCCCTTTTTTTGAATTTCCCTTTTTTTTTTTTTTTTTTTGAATTTTTCCCCTTTTTTTTGTTGAATTTCCCCTTTTTTTGAATTTCCCTTTTTTTAAATTTCCCTTGACAGTTACCACTACTAGTGCGCATTGTGTTGAATGATCTTTTTTTTTCAAACTTGGAATGAAGTGAATTGACGCATGCGTTATGTAATCGCTCATTTCTTCGCAATCAGTCAACCGAATCCAGTAAAATTGGCGTATAAGATGGGCTACACGCTGAAGTTTAGATTTTTGGATTTTGATGTCTATTTCTCGACTTACATCCAAATTCATTCGCACGGTAATTTTTTTTCTGGGACACCCTGTATTGGCCTACGCTATAATACATGTACACATACCAGGAGTGGTGGGGTGTGTGTAGGGTGTTTTTGATATAAAGTATGGGTTATACAACCATGAACTCACTCGTAATAGACAGCTTTGCATATGAATTAATAATTTGGCTAAAGTAATAATAATTTCATGAAAGTAAAAATAATAATAGTTATTTCCAATTTCCTGTGTTAAATTTGTGTAATAAAATTATTGTGGTCAGAAGTGCATTCATGGCTGAAATGAAAGTGGACATTAGTTGCCCTGGCATTATCGTAATTATGGAGGACGCAATCGTCTCCCCTTCTGTCGTCCTCGCGAGTACTACAAGACAATTCAATATTTGATATTTGGTCGCTTTTATCATTTTATAGATATTAATAAATCTTCAAAAAATGCCATAAACCATTCATTTGAAACAAATTGAGATGTAAAAATGACCAACAAGTGCATGCATCATTGCATGGGCAACAAAATCGAGATATTGAATAATTATTAATGAGATACCCTGTAATATCTGGCGATATATTATAAGGGCGACTATAGGCCTATTATAAAAGGTCTATGACAGAGCGGGTGGGTAAATGATAATTGCTATATAAATTGACAGAATTGCTTGAATTGCACTAAAAATACATGCATACCGAACACCATTATAAATATGAAAAAATGGCAAAGATCATGTTTTCAAAGGGACCCTCCAGGACCCCTTTTCGGGGTCTATGATCTCAATTATAATACAGCATGATGCGAGCGCGTGGCGATATATAAGGGCGCCTATATAGGCCTAAGACAGAGCGGGTTGATGACAATTGCTATAAATCGCTATATAGATTGACAGAATTGCTTGATTTACACTAAAAATACATGCATACCGAATATCATGATGAAGCATAGACACTTTCTCTCTACTGTCTATGGATGAAGATACCCCGGGGAATTGTGAGGGTATTATGATATTTGAAAAAAAAAAAGAAAAAAAATGGCAAAGATCATGTTTTCAAAAGGACCCTCCAGGACCCCTTTTCGGGGTCTATGATCTCAATTATAATACAGCATGCGAGCGCGTGGCTAGCTGCGTGCTCCGGTTTAAAAGAAAATTTACAATAGGTGTAATTGATGATTTCAAAGATTTGATTGATGACAGTTTGTATCGATGAATAAGAATGTAGCAATTGTTTCTTGCCTTTTCATCCCGTTTTCACCCTATCTCCAATGCTGCTTTTTTCTTCTTTTCTTTTGTTTTGAAGAGGGAATTTGATTGACTATTTGCGGCGAATAATTAACAACGGTTGTGGTGTTTTTACCATTCTGTAGAATTCTGCACGTCGAGATACTTAAAAAACTAATTACAATCAAATAAATTAATAATAACGATATAAATTCAGAGTGTTTGACGGTGTTCATGTTCACAAATTGATGAGGCGAAACGCCGGATGCCGCCTATGATGATCATTGATAATCGACTCACTCTGTGATAATTTCGTTCTCTTAAGGGCTCAGATAGCAGCGTTTGCGCATTTTTTGTGGGTCCATGAGAGCAGACATATCAAATTGCATTCTGAATACAAAGAATGTCCATCTGATATCAAATAATGTTGATTTTTATTTTAATTCGCGATATAATACAAATTTTATGGCAAATTATTAAGCAATTCGATATGTCTGATTCGATAAAAACATGAAAAACTAAATTTCAAAATTTTTGATTATGTATAGAATAACCACAACATATAATTATTTGTAAATATAATATAATATTTTTTCATAAAATAGTAATTTTTGTTTGTCTTTTTCTTACGTTTCCAGGGCAACACACGATGCTAATGACATGAGACCAATCATCCTCATCAACTTTGTCGGTATAATCATCTTCATCGGTTTGAATATAAAGCCTGAAACAAGTCAGCTGCTTCTAAAACACCATCAATAATTAACGCTAATGATGGAATTAGCAAGAAATGCTTCATTGAAGATGATTATTTCATTCATATTTGGCATCAATAATGACAATTTTCAATTCATATGGTGCTAAGTAATGACATTTAATGCAGCCTAATTTTAATTGCTTTCCTGTATAACATGTATGGTGTTATTGAAAAGAAAATGCCCGTGGTAATATGCCCATCGTAACAAACGGGCATAACTGACACTATCGTCAACATTGGGTTATTACTACAGATGGGTCCAGGTATAATTATTATGATATCTAATCTATCCACAGAATATATAAAATACACCACTATCCCAAACCATTTTAAATTATTTTTTGACGAGTTGTCAGGCATAAGCCTTTATTATACATATTATACATATTTAAATCATTAAATCAAACAGTTTCAGAACACAAAGATTATTGCATTACACTACATAATTATGCAAGTATACGAAATTAAGTTGAACAGTTTGGTACATAATTTGCAAAGTTTGAGTTCATTATCAAACAAAAAGAGAAGATTGGGGTGGTTACCATATCTTTAATTTGCTAATACAAAGCTTGGCAATCACAATTATACATAGTTGACAAACAAGTTGTCTTTGCTGTGTGAACCATGTTCACCAAACATGACATTTTTAACATTGAGAGAGATGTTATGCTGGATATTCAAAGAAATCACTGTTTTGACTCTATCCCAAATGGGATTGATTTTTTTGCAATAGTAAAAGAAATATTCAACATGATCAATAACATTACAGGTTTCACACATTAGAATTTTCTTTGCCCATTTTATACAACATTGTTTTTGTGGGGTATGTGTTGTGAAGAAGGTGGTACCTTTTTGCAATACAGTGTGGGCCAAAAACAACTTTACCCAATTTCAGAGGGTGGTTGCTCGAATTGTAGAAGAGCTATTCATGATATTATTACATATTCTAAATGTATATCTTTCTAAAAGTATGTGATGAAGAAACGAAAGCAAAAGGAGCTAAATTAACAAAATGGTGCTAGTTTTACGTCCGAGTGTCAAAAATCACTTTGTCCACACGTAATTCAATGGGATTTGTCCGATTGCTAAGAGTAAGGCATACATATGCGTTAGGCATACATGTAATTAGTAAACACGTTTGGCTTGTCTTTGAAAAGTGATGATTGTTTTACATGCATGAAAGAAATACAATCGATTTTAATCCCCATTTACTTGTCATGTACTCGAACTTCACTCCTGTCATTGACCAACAATTAGCATAAATAATTATACAATTACAAAGGTTTCATCTGGCGCAATTTTTTAATTTTAAATAGGTCTTCGTGCATTTTGTGACTGCGTGGCTTATTTCTAAATAGGTTTGCAAGGTGTCAAGATAAGGCAACACAAGAGAGGACTTTTATGGTAGAGGTATATTTAAGAACGGAATGCTTTTTGGAAGTGCAGCGTCAATTTCGGATTCGTTTCCCGAACGTAAGAGTCCCGCCAAAACCTACCATAACTCTACTTACGAACAACTTTCCCAACCGCGGAAGCTCGCGGAAGTGTGATGAATAGATGCAAAGCACAGAGCGGACGTCCAAGAACTGGCCGTTCAGCTGCAAATATTGCAGCGGTACATAGGAAACTTGCAGCTAACCCCACAACCTGCAGAGTCAGTTGTCGACGCAACAATTTGCCGAACATACCACGAACGCAATAAGTGCAATAACTTTCTTGTAGATAACATTTGACAAAAATGACAAAAATGAGGTCTGAGGTTACAATTGCTTTGCGCATATTTGAAGAGAATTGTTTTTATATCTTTGCAGCAAGAAAGCTGCATATCATGACGAAATGCCGTAGCTTGACATTTAAATGGTTTATGTTTGATTTATTTCATTGTGTTATATAAAACTGCTGAACAAATTTGTGCGTATACTGAGTGGTTCTCATTCTCTATCAAACTCGCTATTGCAAATGATGCGACGCGACAGCTGTAGGTCTTCGCGTGGACAAAGTTAATTTTGACCCTTTCATTTAAAACTAGCGTCACGTCTTTAATTTAATACATTTTTGAATAGTTTTTTCACCAAATACTTTTAAGAAAATGGTCTTTACGATCATGTGAAAACAATTTGAAGCAAACTTTTTAGTTTTGAGATATGAACCTTTTAAATTGGGTAAAGTTGTTTTTGGCCCACACTGTAGTCTTGCAAATAGACATAGATACACATAATTATTAATTTCATAATGATGACAAAGGAAGTTATACATGGGACACACAGTGGCGGTGAGCGTTTGTCAATGTGGATGACATTGTATTTTGACTGATATAAATGTTGTTTACGGTTGCTTGGTCATTTATCATGTTTATATGATTTTAAACAACTTTTGATCGGTTCTTTGATCGTATAATTCTTTTAAATTACGCAAAAATGAAATGTATTGATTATGATGATTTTAACCACCACAAGTAATGCAACGCACGTTTCCGCACGCGACTAAAATAAACACACATGAATACAGAGTCAGCTGAATGACGTCAAATGAGGGGTGCGTGTGCGCTCGAGCACGGCGAGTTTAATTTTGGATCGGTGTGGATCTCAATGTAAATCTGCATGTCGTTATTATAATTATTAGGAATATGCACATACATGGTGGTTTAAAAAAAGTATACCCATTTTTGACATAATAATAAGTTAAGTTCATAGTCTGGCTTATATTATAAAGTGAAAGAAATCTAAGAAAAGGTCTCAAGAATAACATAATTATGTTTTAAAAAAGTGACAAAAATTCACTTAGTCTATATGGTAGCTTATTCATTCATGCATGGTTTCTTACAACCCTAACAAAAAAGCACTGTTTTACTCTCTAATGCACTGAGACCGTAATTCACTTTAAGTTTATGTGCAATTTAATGCTAAGATCAATTATTGTAAATGAGAGATTTAGTTATAAAATTCATTTGTTCCTTTATAATTATTACTTAATGCATAAATGGCAATAATGTTATATCATATCTGTTACTCTTTCACATAAGGACTGCATTTTTTAATGTGGGCTTTTCAAGTCTTTTTCAAATCACAATATTCCACTGGAACGAATAATACCACAGTCCCAGGTTCAAGCATGCATTTTAGTGCATTTCGTGACTGTTTTCCCATGATATGATTTATTGGATCAGTGATAGATTTCAAGACAGGATCTTTAGATGTGAAGATCAACGCCTTACTGATGTTTAAATGGCAAGGTTTCCCGCGGTATGCGCGATCGCAATGCACCCTGAATCACGACGTAATGGTCTTTGACAAAGACTAACACTAATGCAGGCGTTCGATTACCGGGCTTCCGCGCAAAATGTATCGTAGGAATTTTCATGTGTAGTATATTGTGCTGGATGTTATAAACCATGTAATCGTTCACAATAATGTGATACAGTCACGAGCCGCTTTTTAGTGGGAACTTTAAAATACGTGTTGTATCCGTGTACCTTGTATAATCAGCTGACTAAAATTGCCTTTTTTACCAGTTGACACGTGTGCGAACAAAGTATGTGCAAATTAACTCAGTAATTAGGTTATATCAAATTAATGCAACACATGATTTTGATGTCATTGCATTTAATGATGAATTAATAGATATATTGTCAAATTACTAGCTAGCCTTTGTCAAATAATGGAGGGTATTATTCGGCACATAGCCTACGTGTCGCATTATATTATATTAAGAGGGTACTACACCTGCCCAATTAGTGTGCCTATTTTTGCATTTTTCTCAAAATTATGGCGCATTAGGGACAAAGTAAGATATGTATATTATAGGGGCAAGGACTACAACTACTGCACTGGAAATTTTATTTCAGCACAGCCAACAGTTGTGGAGTTACAGTCAAAAATGAGGGAAAACCAATATTTGATCAATAAATCAATAACTACTTGCTTTGTGTTGCTGTATTTTCAAAACAGTAGTTGTAGTCCTTGCCCCTATAATATACATATCTTACTTGTCACCAATGTGCTATAATTTTTGAGAAAATTGCAAAAATAGGCGCAAAATTGGACAGGGGTGTAGTACCCCCTTAAGGGATCTAAAATGAGCGTTTATTGCGTTTCGACAGTATTTTTTGTGGCACATGAGAGCACCTCAGACCTATCGAATTGTATTCTGAATACGAAGCATGTCTTTCTGATATCAAATAATTTTCATTTTTTGAAAATCACAATATAATACAAATTTTATGACAAATTATAAAAATTGGATATTTTTCGAATTTTTGATATAAGAGTCCTCGAAGTAAATTATATAAATCTAATGATATATTCTTAAAGTGTATGTAGCAGGGAGGAAAAGCCGACGGTCAATTGAAAATGTTGACCTTTCATATTGAAGATATGGATTTTTTTCCCCAAAAGACCTAGGCCTAATTGTTTTTGGTGTTTTGGGAAAAAAATCCATATCTTCAATACGAAAGGTCAAAATTTTCAATTGATCGTCGGCTTTTCAACCCACCACTACATACACTTTAAGTATAAATCATCAGATTTATAAATTTTACTTCAAGTACTGTTAAATATCAAAAATATCAATTTTTAATGATTTGCCATAAAATGTGTATTAAATTGCGAATTTCAAAATTCAAAATGTGTATTAAATTGCGAATTTCAAAAATTCAAAATTATTTGATATCAGAATGACATTCTTCGTATTCAGAATGCAATTCGATATGTCGAATAAAAAGGGCGCTGATACTTATTGACCTGCAGCCACTGTGATGATGCTCTGTAATCTTTTCATCTCTACATGTGTTTTAAGGGATTTTACGATCCCAGACTTTTACCAGCTGTCATTTATAACTTTCTGATCCTGTAGATCATTTTGGTGTGAATTGGATCTTTGTAACCAGTGAAATTTCATGATGATTTTTTTTTTTTTTTTCTGGATATTTGTGAATATCTACCAGTACACACATGCTACACAGCACTTGGATACTCAACATTATGGTTTTCTGATGCAAATCACTGAACCAGTATCAAGTACACTTCAGCTCACAAGTACTTTTCAGAAATCAATTTTATCAATATCAAGTACCAACAAGCAGCTAAGTATGAATGAAACTGTCTTGGATAATTGCTCACTATCTCAATCTGTTCATGCACCTCCTAATAGCACAACTACAACTAGTATACAGTATAGCAGAAAGGAACTATTAGGCCTACGCAGTAAGGCTTCTAAGTGGTTACCTTATGATACTTACAATACCTTAAAGAACTTAACTTTATTTCGTAACAGAAGCAGGCGTGCAGGTACCCATATCAGAGGTAAACATGCACATCCCAAATCAACCCATTTACCTGTTGCTGATGAACACTCAAGTGTTTCAACAAATAATTCAAGGAGTTCATCTTATGGTTCTCTCCCAATCAAAACTCTGTCAATTTGTCTAATATCTCTGTTGGTCCATACCTAAACATATGCCAATGGAATGCTCAATCCGTGCGGAACAAGACAACAACATGCTCTGACTTAAGGGATGGGTTTATATGTGTGTAAATGGAGGAGAAATGGGAGGGTTTTGGCATGTTTGCTGTGATTGTTTGCCTAGCAATATTGATCACAAGTACACAATTGATGGTGCATATCAAGGACCAAACTCTATAGTTTTATATTTGAGCACGATCACTTCTGTAAGGTCATGGGAAATTATGTAAATCGGCTTTTATATTTGATGTTGCATATCGGCTCACGCACTTTTTTTTTGTACCCAGTATTTCACAAAGTCCCTGTACTCTGATGACCGTATGACTTTTTGCTGGTATGTTGAGCACTTTAAACAATTAATTATAGTACTTACCTCCTACTTTAGGAACATGCGTATGTCTTAATGTATGTCGACCATGTCAACAACCCAGTGTAGTTTTACATGGTTGGAAAAGTCTATTTCCTTTCGCTATTTTGCCAATCATAATTCATAAATTGTCCAACTTTTTTTGACAAAAAAGAGTTTTACAACTATTCCGCCAGCAAGGAAACACAAATTTATGTGTATCCAGTGCGTCCTTTACGTTTAAATAGTTCAGTTTATTGTCAAGTTGTGCCTCTATACGCCATATTTACGGAATTGATGATACGAGCTGATACGGAATTTTTGAACCCAAATTTCTTGAAATATACATTACCTTTTTAACTTCTCGCCACGAAATTGGATTCCTAAGAAGGTCAAATACAAGCCTTCCATTATGGCTGGTATCATCATCTCGATTGGTGTCTTGTGTTAGTATTATTCCATATTTTGCTGGTAGAAGTTCAATGAAACCCTCCATAATTCACGACTACTATCACTTGTGTTATAAACTCGATGTGTTTACTATATTGTCGCTCGGGTCCGCGACTAATCGCAGGTACCGGTCTATCATTAGCTATTCTATACACTTTTCAATAGCCTTATTGTGATGTGTGGGAGTTTTAAAAGCCGAGCCATGAACAAAATATAATGCGAGCACCCGGGGGCATCAACTTTAGAGGTGACGGTATGTGCCTGTCAATATATGCCCCTCTTTTGAAGCCGACTATACCCGATGACCAGGCACCTTCAGTTTTCAAAATATTATACCCAATGACCCCTTTTTCATTTTGATTGTACATAATGACCCTTTTTTTTTAAAAAAAACCCCAACGTTTTGTACTGATATGCGCCTACTTCGCGACGCTTGTACAAAATGTAGGCACATATACTCATCAATTCTAAAGTTGAGTGCCCCGGGGCGAGCGCATACTGCGGGCCAATGAACAATGAGATAGTGGCTTTTTTGATATCACTTTGAGGAACTGTTGAAGTATAAATCAGCCAACGAGTAGGTGTGTCCAAATTGCACATCTTGAATTGAGACCAAGACATGCTGTTATTTCAATTGTTATATCGTTCCGGTTGGTTTATTACCTACCATTGCCTACGAGATGCAGTTCTAAGGTGACAGAGGGACAGGTCTGCAATTCGATTCCACAACCATTCATACCTTTCATCTGTTTTATTGTATTATCGTGCGAATTGCTCCGTGGTACCTTACGGGTACCTGAATTTTATTTGAATGAAGATGACTCTGTCATGCTCGACGTCATATTGCATAATTTCTATACAGTATATGCAATAAACCAACCAGAACAGTATAACAATTGAAATAATAGGCAGTTCTAAGGCTAGCTTCAGACTCCGTATTGTACGTACAATATTGTATGTACAATACTTTTCGTGACGTCAAAAAGTATTACACGTGCAATAAATATACGTGCCACGACGAGTTGAATCAGATTAAATAACGCGCTATAACCCTGACGGTTCATTGTTTGCTAAATCCAAGCGAGGTCACCAGAAAATCTATGCAAGAGAAATTTCTACTGCTGCTGATGAAAAATCCTAGAGTGCGTTTGGAGGTTCTTTCTACACTTTACCAGTAGCCTAATAAATTCATAAAACAATAAAAATCAAATAAAGATTTAGGGCAAATGTTTTTACTCACTGCTCATCTGATCCACTTTCCCAGGAAACTAAATACCGATACTCCTTAGTTTTTCCCTGACTTTCCAGACATAATTATGAGTAAACATCAAATTTAATGTTTACAAAACAATCAAATATATATACATTCTTTTGCATTTTGTACATAAATATTGATATCAATAATGTAGGCCTACAAACATTATAAAAGGGGGCCTAAGAGTATGTCTATTTTTAATCATATACTAATTCCGCCATGCCCAAACATATCTTATTATGAAATCGTGTAATGGAAGTGGAACCCAAATTCCAATCAAAAATAAAAACAAATTTGTTATCAAATACACTAGGCCTATACATTGTATTATAGGAATTTAATAGATGGTTCATTTTAATAAATAAATAGATTAACACGGGTAATGGACAAGAAATATTTGGCAATACCAGATTTACCAGAGAGCCAGTGGATAAAGAAATTAATTAAAATTAAAACAAATTAAATGAGAAAATGAAAGCAAGGACATTTGGCGAAGTATTGTTTTAGAATTCGAAGGAGTCCTAAATGTTATCCTGGCCCCAGGACACTGATTAATGTAAATTCGACCCATAGTTATTTTATCTACTTTTGCCAGCATTCAACCTGTTCGATGTGATTTATGCCTATTTTTAATAAAATTCCGAAATCTGACGTATCAACGTTGTATCGTGCACAAATTATGATTCGAGACTATTTCATTTGACACGGTTGTATGGATTTCAGAAGATCGGTCCTATAATAGATATCGATTAGAAAATTACAGCAAGAGGCTTTGAGGATGCCGTAATCCTCTTGACCATCAACCAATCAGAGAGACATATTTCAGAATTATGTTCGTATATTTGAAACTCTTTCAACTCTGAAATATATATTTCAAGTAATCTCGTTTCACATTAACACGTTTATGGATGTATTGGGATGATCATAAGTAGGTCTATAACATCCCGGTATAACATACACCATCATAACATGCCTCAACGATATCAACATGTGAAAAGCTGTTGCAAATTCATAACACAACGTGTTATAATGTATAATGTTATATGCCAAAACTTGAAAAAACAATGAAAATATCAGTATCAATTAATCAAATCAAAACCAGAATAAATACATAGGCCTACAAATAAGACTTAAGAAACTGACTAAATCAATATATGACTAAACATTAATGTCAGTATAAATGAATCGCTAAATCAATTAATCAATCAGTAATCAATCAATCAATCAATCAATAAATAAATAAATAAATAAACAAATAAATAAATAAACAAAAAGGCCTAAATAAATCAATCTATAAATAAATAAATAAATAAGAACTGAATGTGCCATTTATATTATTATTACAATTTTAATATTATTAATATCGTTAGTATTAATAGGCCTTTTAATATTAAGTACAGTTGAATACAAAAACACATGAAAAGATGTTCATCATTCCGTGCACGAACACTCACTAAATTTACCACTCTTAGAAATTTGGCAACTACGTATCAATTAAGCAACCAATGATTGTAGCACAATATATATTTTCCCGGTACATACTATTTATTGCACGTGTAATACTTTTTGACGTCACGAAAAGTATTGTACATACAATATTGTACGTACATATGGAGTCTGAAGCGCGCTTAAGATAGGTTAAGAAGAATATAACGTCACAATTCTGTATTATTATTCAAGGTTGTAACGTGTGTCTATGCTGTCATGTAGGCCTACCTGGCAACAGACACGCCCCCGGTACAAACAGATGAAATTTGTAGAAAAGCGTGATTATGACAAAAAACATTAAAAATGATACTTTGAGGTATTGTTTTTTTAATTTTTGTATGGCAGATCATACATACACATGTGCTGAGGTCAAAAGGTAAAAATTTTGTTTTTGACCCCTGACTCACCTGTCATTCCAAACAACCCCTTAATCCTTGAACATGAATTGGATGCTCTGTTTCTTACTGAAACATGGCTTGGCCGAGACGATGATGATGCAGTATCTGGCGAATCTATCCCACCAGGGTACTCTTTTATTAATATTCCGAGAGTTGCAGCCAATCATTGTGGAGGTCTGGGAGTTATTTTCAGAGATGCCCTGAAACTGAAACCTATGCCATCTGATTTCAGTACCTCTACTGGTACCTTTGAACATGCTCTTATATCCGACAAACAAAGGAAAGTTATTTATGCTCTTGTATATAGGCCACGACCAACTTCTGCAAATCAATTAAAAACATCTGATTTCTTAAGCGATTTTGAAGATTTTCTAATCTACTTAAAATCTTTAAGTACTAAAATGATCTTGCTCGGCGATTTCAACGTCCATGTTAACACTCCTGATGATTATGATGCCAAGCACTTCATAACATCCTTTGAAAGTGCTGGATTTTGCCAACATGTGACTGGTCCCACCCACAAGTATGGTAACACATTGGATTTGATTTTTTCGCATCCTGAAGATGGCTTGTTTAGGGATACGTGTACTGGCACTCGCCTATCAGACCATCATGTTATTTTCTGTACACTTAACCTGGACAAGCCAACTGATGTGAAAGAAGTCAGGAACTGTCGTAATTTTCGGAACATGGACCAGACATCGCTGAACAATGATCTTGTATGCAAATTTAAAATGCTTGTTTCTGAATCTAATAATAGTGACCTAGTCACTAGCAAATACAATGAGATCATTACAGATGCTCTTGATACACATGCTCCCAATACTAGGAAAGTTTGTAGAGCCAGAGTCAGACAACCGTGGTATACCCAAGACATTCACAAAGCTCGTCGTGAAAGACGAAGGCTTGAAAGAAGATGGAGAAAAAGCAAGTCTGAGGCTCACCACGAGTTGTATATTGCTCAAAACAATGTTGTTAACTCAATGATTGAAAATGCTAAAATAACCTACTACAAATCTGAGTTTGAAAACGCAGATAGCAAATCTGTTTTTAAGCTTGTAAAAGGTCTCCTAAATAGCAGTAAAAAGGTTCTGCCAGACCATAGCTCCGCAAAGGAGCTCTCTGACGAGTTTGCCAATATTTTATCTGAAAAAGTTGCTAATATCCATAGAGAATTGAAGATTGAACAGAGTAGAATTAAGAATGTTGTTGATGTATCATATGATAATACTGTTTCTTGCAATCTTGCACACTATGATCCTGTTAATGAAGATGATGTTGTTGATCTTATCAATAAGTCTGCTAACAAAAGTAGTCTTTTGGATCCAATACCCACTTGGTATATCAAGCAAAATATGTCTGTTTTTGTACCTGTAATCCACCGTATTATTAATGTTTCTCTTACCACAGGGTATTTCCAGACGCACTCAAGCAAGCTATTATTAACCCATTGATAAAGAAGCAATCCCTGGATCCAAATGTTATGAAAAACTATCGTCCTGTCGCAAATATTCCGTTCATTTCAAAACTGATCGAGAAATATGTTTTCAGATGCATCAATGCTCATATTGATAAGTACAATCTTGGTGAAGAATACCAGTCGGCCTATCGCTCTCTGCATAGTACAGAGACAGCGCTTCTCCACGTCAAGACTAACATCATGCAGTACCTTTACAACCAGCAAGCTGTGTTTTTGGTTTTACTAGATCTGTCAGCTGCATTTGACATGGTAGAGCATAGTGTTTTGGTTCATCGTATGGCAAATGAAATCGGCCTAAGCGGAACTGCACTAGACTGGTACAAGTCATATTTTACCAACAGAACCACCAAAATTTGTATCAATGGTACTTTTTCTGATCCCCACCAGATGTACTATGGCCTTCCACAGGGTTCCATCGTTGGTCCAGCATCTTTCAGAATTTACATCATCCCGGTTGGTCGTATTATCAGGAAGCATCAAATCCATTACCATATGTATGCCGACGACATTCAGCTCTTTTTAAATTTCAATCCTTCTGATCCGATTTCCATTCAATGTGCTCTGTCAAGACTTTCAAATTGCATTAGCGAAATAAAACTGTGGATGACTAACAACATGTTGATGCTGAACGATAACAAAACGGAGTTTTTTATCGCTGCTTCACCACACAATAGGCGCAAGTTACCATCAAATATTCATCTTCAAATTGATAATAATGTTATCATTCCCTCTGACACTGTTCGTAATCTGGGTGTCCTCTTTGATGGTCAGCTTTCCATGTCAACCCACATTACAAGCTTGTGTAGTAATGTCACTTACCATCTTCGTAACATAACACGTATACGCCGGTTCTTAGACAGAGACACATGCCACCACATCGTTAGGTCGTTAATTCTTTCTCGCCTCGACTATGCAAATGCAGTTCTACTTGGAGCAAATGCAACTGACATCGCGAGACTTCAGAGACTGCAAAATTGGGCGGCAAAACTAATTTTCTGTGCAAAGAAGAGTGATCATGCAACACCGTTCATCAAAGAGCTCCACTGGCTTACTATCAAGAACAGAATAACATTCAAAATCCTTGTCATTGTTTTCAAGTGCCTAAATGGCTTTGCTCCATCATACCTTGCCTGCAACTTGTCTCTGTACTCACCTGCACGAACTGGCTTACGATCTTCAACTGACAGTACCAGACTCACTGAACAAACTTACACACCTCGCACTCTTCAATCTGCTGCCGACAGATCATTCGCATATGTTGCTCCTCGGTTGTGGAACACTTTACCACCTGCTCTGCGTTCTGTGCCATCACTTCAAATGTTTAAGAAAGGACTTAAAACACACCTTTTCACACAATGATTTTTCTTTTATTCCATATTATTTGCTTGCTTTTATTTTTGTTTGTTATTTATTATTAGTGTATCATCACACACGCTGTGATATCTATGAAACAGCGTGTTATAAATAATTTGTATGTATGTATGTATGTATGTATGTCTGGTGGGCTCTAATGTCCCAAAATAAATACTGTCCAAACGTTCATACCCCAGCCCTTAAGGGTCATCTTTATCGACGATTTTGTTCGAACACTTTTGTTTACAATATCAGTTTTGCATGTCAAGTAACCGGGCCGTTAAACGTACCAAACGATAAATGTCATGTACGCACAAGGGGGGCAAGACAAATTTGAAGGGGCGAAATTACAACACATTGTCAATGGAGCAGTGTAATACACATAATCATGCATGGGCCTAACTTGCAAACACAAAATCAGAATGAACTGCAATTTTGGGAATAAGTTTTTTTCGTAGATATCTACTGAAAATATAATAAAAAGAGGATGATAGGATCACGAAATACTCATTTAAGTTTACCGTGCAATATTGGCTAAAACTTAAATAAGTATATATCGCCTTTATGCGGTTAATGTTGTAATTATGGTAATGGTTAGGCTTATGTGATGTTTGTCAAAATAAACTTGATATATGCCTATATAGGCATAATATACGCTTCTGAAAAAAAAAATGTATTTTTTCGTAAAAATATATTATAGACCGCATTTTAAAAAGATTCTTCGTAGGGCTTAGGAGGTTTGTCCTGCCGCTATACGGAGTCAGGGTCGATCCTTCATGTAATTATTTCGTGTAAGTTAATCCTAACTCTAACCCTAATCCTAACCCTATGCCTAAGCCTAATCATAATCCTAACCCTAATCCTAACCCTAAACTAACCCTAACCCTAATTTCGTGTAAAATTACATGAAGGAATAACCGGAGTCAGACCCATTCAAACTCCGAGGCACCTACTTATCTGTCTGAAGACTAAACCGAGATCGAGAAGAAATACATTACCGGACCAATTAGTATATCCCCTGTCAGGGGAAAACCCGAGGGTCAGTGTTCAGATTCTTAAGACAGAACTAGAAAGATCATTGAAAACCAGACTCTTCCCAGCAAACACAAAAATGTTTTTAAAATGTTTTATAAACAGATGCCCTAATGGTGTAATAATATTTGAAGAAAAGTTTTTAAAACGTGAAAATGTCGGGTTATAAGAAAGTCAGGAAAGCGTTTTAAAACGTTTCATATGAAACATTTCGACAACATTTGCAAAATGTTGTATCAAAACATTTCTAAAAAAGCCTTTTACACGCTATAACAGTGTTTTCTCTAATATTGTTATAATATTCCTTGAAAACGTTCTTCTGGCTTTCTTATAACACGACATTGTCATGTTTTTAAAACCTATTATAACACTATTCAGGCAGACGTTTTTCTATCTTTATAATGCATTTTTTCGTGAATGTTAGGATGCACTCTTTTTAAAACGTTGTAGGAATATTTAAAGTAAAACGTTTTAAGACATCCCCCTAACTTTCTCATAACCCGACATTTAACGCTGTAAAAACTTTTCCCAGAATATTATAACAATATTAGGGTAAAGGCTTATATAACGTTTTAAAGCATTTTTGTGATTGTTTCGATGACACATTTTTCTAATGTTGTAGAAATGTTTAATGCAACATGTCTTAAAACGTCCTGCTACCTTTCTAATAACCCGATATTTTCACGTTGTAAAAACTTTTCCAAGAAGATATAACAAAATTAGGGCAAAGGTTTTTGTAGCGTTTAAAAGCATTTTTCGTTAATGTTTTGAACCAACATTTTTCAAATGTGTTAGAAATGTTGATTGCCAAATGTTTTAAAACGTTCTCCTAACTTTCTAATAACCCAACATTTTCACGTTGTAGAAACTTTTCCAAGAATATTATTAAAATATTAGGGCACAGGTTTTAGTAGCATTTGAAAGCATTTTTCGTGAATGTTTCAAACCAACATTTTTTAAACGTGTTAGAAATGTTGAATGCCAAATGTTTTTAATCGTTTTCCTAACTTTATAATAACCCGACATTTTCAGGTTGTAAAAACCTTTCTGAAAATATTATTAGAATATTAGGGCAAATGTTTTTGTAGTGTTTGAAAGCATTTTTCGTTAATGTTTCGAACCAATATTTTTCAAACGTGTTAGAAATGTTGATTGCAAAATGTTTTAAAACGTCTTCCTAACTTTCTAATAACCCGACATTTTCACGTTGTAAAAACTTTTCCAGGACTATTATAACAATATTAGGGCAAAAGTTTTTTTAGCGTTTTAAAACATGTTTCGTAACTGTTTCGATGCATCATTTTTCAAACGTTGTATCGATGTTTCATGCCAAATGTTTTAAAACGTTTTCCTAACTTTCTAATAACCCGACATTTTCACGTTGTAAAACTTTTACAAGAATATTATAAAAATATTAGAGCAAATGTTTTGGTAGCGTTTTAAACAATTTTCGTAAATGTTTCGAACCAACATTTTTCAAACGTGTTAGAAATGTTGAATGCCAAAGGTTTTAAAACGTTTTCCTAACTTTCTAATAACCCGACATTTTCACGTTGTAAAAACTTTTACAAGAATATTATCCAAATATTGGGGCAAAGGTGTCAGTAGCGTTTTAAACCATTTTCGTAAATGTTTCGAACCAACATTTTCAAACGTGTTAGAAATGTTGAATGCGAAATGTTTTAAAACGTGTTCCTAACTTTCTAATAACCCGACATTTTCACCTTGTAAAAACTTTTCTAAGAATATTATTAAAATATTAGGGCACAGGTTTTAGAAGCGTTTCTAAGCATTTATCGTGAATGTTTTGAACCAACATTTTTCAAACGTGTTAGAAATGTTGAATGCCAAAATATTTTAAACGTTTTCCTAACTGCCTAATAACCCGACATTTTCACGCTGTGAAAACTTTTCTGGAAATATTATTAGAATATTAGGGCAAAGGTTTTTGTAGCGTTTGAAAGCATTTTTCGTTAATGTTTCGAACCAACATTTTTCAAACGTGTTAGAAATGTTGATTGCCAAATGTTTTAAAACGTTTTCCTAACTATCTAATAACCCGACATTTTCACGTTGTAAAATTTTTTCTAAGAATATTATTACAATATAAGGGCACAGGTTTTGGTAGCGTTTGAAAGCATTTTTCGTGAATGTTTCGAACTAACATTTTTCAAACGTGTTATAAATGTTGAATGCCAAAAGTTTAAAAACGTTTTCCTAACTGTCTAATAACCCGACATTTTCACGCTGTGAAAACTTTTCTGGAAATATTATTAGAATATTAGGGCAAATGTTTTTGTAATGTTTGAAAGCATTTTTCGTTAATGTTTCGTACCAACATTTTTCAAACGTGTTAGAAATGTTGATTGCCAAATGTATTAAAACGTTTTCCTAACTTTCTAATAACCCGACATTTTCACGTTGTAAAACTTTTTCCAGGAATATTATAACAATATTAGGGCAAAAGTTTTTTAACCGTTTTAAAGCATGTTTCGTAAATGTTTCGATGCATCATTTTTCAAACGTTGTATCAATGTTTCATGCCAAATGTTTTAAAACGTCTTCATAACTGTCTAATAACCCAACATTTTCACGTTGTAAAACTTATCTAAGAATATTATTAAAATATTGGGCACAGGTTTTTGTAGCGTTTGAAAGCATTGGTCGGGAATGTTTCGAACCAACATTTTTCAAACGTGTTAGAAATGTTGAATGCCAAATGGTTTAAAACGTTTTCCTATCTTTCTTATAACCCGACAATATTAAAACAATATTAGGGCAAAGGTTTTTGTAGCGTTTTTCGTAAATGTTTCAGGTAAACATTTTTCTAACGTTGTATCAATGTTTCATGCAAATTGTTTTAAATCGTTCTCCTAACTTTCTAATAACCCGACATTTTCACGTTATAAAAACTTTGTCAGGAATATTATAATAATATTAGGGCAATGGTTTTTGTGGCGTTTCGAATGCTACATTTTTAAAACGTAGACATAATTCATGCCAAATGTTTTAAAACATTTTCATATCTTTCTAATAACGCGACATATTCACGTTTTTAAAGAATCTTGAAGAATATTATAACAATATTACGGCATATGGTTTTGTAGCGTTTGAAACCATTTTCGTTAATGGATTAATGAAATATTTTTCAAACGTGGTAGAAATGTTGAATGACAAATGTTTTAAAACGTTTTCCTAACTTTCTAATAACCCGACATTTTCACGTTGTAAAAACTTTTCCAGGAATATTATAACAATATTATGGCAAAAGTTTTTGTAGCGTTTGAAAGCATTTTCCGTAAATGTTTCGATGCAACATTTTTCTCACGTTGTAGGCCTATCAATGTTTCATGCAAATTGTTTTAAATCGTTCTCCTAACTTTCTAATAACCCGACATTTTCACGTTATAAAAACTTTGTCAGGAATATTATAATAATATTAGGGCAATGGTTTTTGTGGCGTTTCGAATGCTACATATTTAAAACGTATACATGTTTCATGCACAATGTTTTAAAACATTTTCCTATCTTTCTAATAACGCGACATATTCACGTTTTGAAAGAAGCTTGAAGAATATTATAACAATATTACGGCATATGGTTTTGTAGCGTTTGAAACCATTTTCGTGAATGTTTTAATGAAACATTTTTCAGACGTGGTAGAAATGTTGAATGCAAAATGTTTTAAATCGTTTTCCTAACTTTCTAATAACCCGACATTTTCACGTTGTAAAAACTTTTCCAGGAATATTATAACAATATTATGGCAAAAGTTTTTGTAGCGTTTGAAAGCATTTTCCGTAAATGTTTCGATGCAACATTTTTCTCACGTTGTATCAATGTTTCATGCAAAATGTTTTAAATCGTTGTCCAAACTTTCTGATAACCCGACATTTTTATGTTATAAAAACTTTGTCAGGAATATTATAATAATATTAGGGCAATGGTTTTTGTGGCGTTTCGAATGCTACATTTTTAAAACGTATACATGTTTCATGCACAATGTTTTGAAACATTTTCCTATCTTTCTAATAACGCGACATAGTCACATTGTGAAAGAAGCTTGAAGAATTATTATAACAATATTACGGCACAGGGTTTTGAATCGTTTGAAACCATTTTCGTGAATGTTTTAATGAAATATTTCTCAAACGTGGTAGAAATGTTGAATACAAAATGTTTCAAAACGTTCTTCTAACTTTCTAATAACCCGACATTTTCACGTTATAAAAAGTTTTACAAGAATATTATAACAATATAAGAGCAAAGATTTTTGTAGCGTTTGAAAGCATTTTTAGGAAATGTTTGGATGCAACATTTTTCTAACGTTGGAGAAAAATTTCATGCAAAATGTTTCAAAACGTTCTACTAACTTTGTTATAACCCGACATTTTCACGTTGTAGAAACTTTTCCAAGAATATTATAACAATATTAGGGAAAAGGTTTTTGCAGCGTTTCAAAGCATTTTTTCCAAATATTAAGATGTGACATTTTTCAAACGTAGTAGGGATATTTAGTGTATGACATTTAAAACGTTTTCCTGACTCTTTTATAATCCAACATTCGCATGTTATAAAACATTTTCTAATAACAATATTTTTGATATTTATACACAATGTTCAAATACGTTTTGTTTTAAAACCTTTTAGCGTTCGTACATTATAACGTGTTTACAACATGAAACATATATGAATTCAAAAAACTATAAATTACAACTTTTAAGCAAGTTCATTTATTACGTTTGAAAGGTTATTATAATAACGTTATATAGAAAATGTTTTATGACTTTTGAATAAGCAAGCACTTGGGCTATTCCATTTAAAATCCCCACACCCCTTCTGGAAGATAACATTGTCACCTCAATTCCAGTTACACCTTCTGTTCAGTGCAACTGGAATTTTGTTTTGTTCAGTTTTATGCTAAATAACAGTTCAAAACATGCTGAAATTGATACATTCCAGTGTATTTTACATAATTTGACCTCAAATGAGAAATTTTGTTTGGAATTTTCAAATTTTCAGCATATTTTACAATTTATATGTGACGTTTTAAAATGTCTCCCCAACGTCATTACAACATTAGTAGAGAATATATTTTAAGCACTTTGCCTGAACACAATGATAACATTAAGACATATAATTCTTTAATTCCAGTTAAGAACGTTTTCATGAAAGTTTTTAAAATATTTTCAAAAGTTCGCTCAAAGGCTGATAAAAAATATTTCCAAACAAAATGTTTGTTATGTGGTTACAAAAATATCGGGTTATTAGAGAG
The DNA here is from genome assembly GCF_039555335.1 of Amphiura filiformis. NCBI lineage: Eukaryota > Metazoa > Echinodermata > Ophiuroidea > Amphilepidida > Amphiuridae > Amphiura > Amphiura filiformis. The sequence continues at coordinate 45,253,564 of NC_092642.1, forward strand.
TTAAGAGAACATTTTAAAACATTTGGCATTAAAAATTAGTAAAACATTTCAAAAACGTTGGCTCGAAACATTTAAGAAATATGCTTTAAAACTCTAACCAAATATATGCCCTAACGTTGTTATAATTTTTTGTAAAAGTTTTAACAACGTGAAAATATCAGCTCATTAGAAAGTTAGGAGAACGTTTTAAAACATTTGGCATTAAAAATTAGTAAAACATTTCAAAAATGTTGCCCCAAACATTCATGCATATTTTTTTCAGACGCTACAAAAACCGTCACCCTAACATTGTTATTTGAAAAGTTTTTCCAGCATTATAAAAACATTGTATTGAGAAACAATAACGAAAAATGCTGTAAAATATTTGTACAAGGTTTCAAAAATGTTGCATCGGAGCATTCACGAAACGCCACACAAACTAATATTGTTATGATATTCTAGTAAAAGTTTTGACAACGTGAACATGTCGGGTTATTAGAAAGTTAGGAGAACATTTTCAAACATTTGCATTCAACATTTCTACAGCGTTTCAAAAATGTTGACCTGAAACATTTAAGAAATATGCTTTGAAACGCTAACAAAATATTTGCCCTAATATTAGGTATGTCACAGTGGCTGCACAATAATTCTGCTACACTGTGCATGCAAGCATAACAGTGAATTGAAAAGGGCGCGCTTCAAATTTGGCCAATTTTAGAAAACATCCATGTCGATAAATGAATTTTCTCATATGCTTCATTTATCCAAATTGTTTAAATTTTTAATATATGGTGTGTGAAGCCTTTCGGAGGCTAACATCGGGTCCTCAAATATTAAAAATTGTTTTGTTTAAGAAACTACTGCTTGTTTTTATGGATTTTTGAAGATCGCTCATAAATCAGTAAATATAGGCCTATTGAAGTAAAGGAACCTACCATTTAGCTGAAATACTAATCTTTCTTAGCATGTAAATTAATTCCGTCGACAACGAATGAAACACTTCCCTAAAACCAGTTGAAGCAAAACATTAATCAATGATATTTTTAGGAGTAATTTTCCAAACCACAATAGCTCTAAGCCATTGTGTGTGTCCAAAACCATACTATTTTTGTATACGCGGTACAGTAAAATGGCTGTTCCTTTTACCGATTGTCCTCCAATGTTAATCCTGATGACAAAATGTTAATTTAAAGTCTCATTGCAACTGAATGTTCTTAGAAATGTTTTCACAACGTGAAAATGTCAGTAGAAAGCTAGGAGAACGATTTAAAAATATTTTGCATGAAGCATTGATACAACGTTAGAAAATGTTGCATCGAAAGATTTACGAAAAATGCTTTCAAACGCGACAAAAACTTTTGCCATAATATTGTTATAATATTCCTGGAAAAGTTTTTACAACGTGAAAATGTCGGGTTATTAGAAAGTTAGGAAAACGTTTTAAAACATTTGTCATTCAACATTTCTACCACGTTTGAAAAATATTTCATTAAAACATTCACGAAAATGCTTTTAAACGCTACAAAACCATATGCCGTAATATTTTTATAATATTCTTCAAGCTTCTTTCACAACGTGAATATGTCGCGTTATTAGAAAGATAGGAAAATGTTTCAAAACATTTGGCATGAAACATGTCTACGTTTTAAAAATGTTGCATTCGAAACGCCACAAAAACCATTGCCCTAATATTATTATAATATTCCTGACAAAGTTTTTATAACATAAAAATGTCGGGTTATCAGAAAGTTTGGACAACGATTTAAAACATTTTGCATGAAACATTGATACAACGTAAGAAAAATGTTGCATCGAAACATTTACGAAAAATGCTTTCAAACGCTACAAAAACTTTTGCCATAATATTGTTATAATATTCCTGGCAAAGTATTTACAACGTGAAAATGTCGGGTTATTAGAAAGTTAGGAAAACGTTTTAAAACATTTGGCATTCAACATTTCTACCACGTTTGAAAAATATTTCATTAAAACATTCACGAAAATGCTTTCAAACGCTACAAAACCATATGCCGTAATATTGTTATAATATTCTTCAAGCTTCTTTCACAACGTGAATATGTCGCGTTATTAGAAAGATAGGAATATGTTTCAAAACATTTGGCATGAAACATGTCTACGTTTTAAAAATGTTGCATTCGAAACGCCACAAAAACCATTCCTGACAAAGTTTTTATAACGTGAAAATGTCGGATTATTAGAAAGTTAAGAGAACGATTTAAAACATTTTGCATGAAACATTGATACAACGTTAGAAAAATATTGCATTGAAACATTTACGAAAAATGCTTTTATACGCTACAAAAACTTTTGCCATAATATTATTATAATATTCCTGGAAAAGTTTTTACAACGTGAAAATGTTGGGTTATTAGAAAGTTAGAAGAACGTTTTAAAACATTTTGCATTGAACATTTGTAAAACATTTCAAAATGTTGCCCGAAATATCTAAGACATATGCTTTGAACGGTACCCATATATTTGCCCTAACATTGTTATAATATTCTTGGAAACAACGTGAAAATGTCCAGTTATTCGAAAGTTAGGAGAACATTTTAAAACATTTTGCATTCAACATTTGTAAAACATTTCAAAACTGTTGCCCCGAAACATTTAAAGAAATATGCTTTGAAACGCTAACAAAATATTTGCCCTAATATTGTTATATTCTTCGAAAACTTTTAACAACGTGAAAATGTCGGGCTATTCGAAAGTTAGAAGCACATTTTAAAACATTTTGCATTCAACATTTGTAAAACATTTCAAAAATGTTGCCCCGAAATATTTAAGAAATATGCTTTGAAACGCTACCAAAATATTTGCCCTAACATTGTTATAATATTCTTGGAAAAGTTTTAACAACGTGAAAATGTCGGGTTATTCGAAAGTTAGGAGAACGTTTTAAAACATTTGGCATTTAACATTTCTACCACGTTTGAAAAATCTTGCTTCGAAACATTCATGAGAAGTTATTTCAAACGCTACGAAAACATTTACCGTATTGTTATGGTATTCTTTAAAAGGTTTTTCCAGCATTATTAAAAACATTTCATTGAGAAACAATTACGAAAAATATTTGTACAACGTTTCAAAAATGTTGCATCAAAACATTTACAAAAATGCTTTGAAACGCTACAAAACTCTTTGCCCTAATGTTGTTATTATATTCTTGGAAAAGTTTTGACAACGTAAAAATGTCGCGTTATTAGAAAGTTAAGATAACGTTTTAAAACATTTTGCATTAAACATTGATACAACGTTTGAAAAATGTTGCATTGAAACCTTTGCTACGATAAATGCTTATAAACGCTACAAAAGCGTTTTGCCTATAAATATTGTAATAATATTCTTGGAAAAGTTTTGACAACGTGAAAATGTCGGGTTATTAGAAAGTTAGGAAGACGTTTGAAAACAATTTGCATTCAACATTTCTACAACGTTTGGAAAATGTTACATCAAGACATTCACGAAAACTTCATCAACACCGATATCAGCAGTAGATACCTATACTACTTCATCAACACCGATATCAGCAGTAGATAGCTATACTAGCTATACTACTACTTCATCAACACCGATATCAGCAGTAGATAGCTATACTACTTCATCAACACCAATATCAGCAGTAGATAGCTACAATACATCATCAGCAGTAGATAGCTACACTACTTCATCAACACCAATATCAGCAGTAGATAGCTACAGTACTGCATCAACACCGAAATCAGCAGTAGTTAGCTATACTAGCTATACTACTACTTCATCAACACCGATATCAGCAGTAGATAGCTATACTACTTCATCAACACCAATATCAGCAGTAGATAGCTACAATACATCATCAGCAGTAGATAGCTACACTACTTCATCAACACCAATATCAGCAGTAGATAGCTACAATACATCATCAGCAGTAGATAGCTACACTACTTCATCAACACCGATATCAGCAGTAGATAGCTATACTACTTCATCAACACCGATATCAGCAGTGAGATAGCTACTTCATCAACACCAATATCAGCAGTAGATAGCTATACTAATTCATCAACACCAATATCAGTAGTAGATAGCTATACTACTTCATCGACACCGATATCAGCAGTGAGATAGCTATACTACTTCATCAACACCGGTATCAGCAGCAGATAGCTATACTACTTCATCAACACCGATATCAGCAGTAGAAAGCTATACTACTTCATCAACACCAATATCAGCAGTAGATTGCTATACTACTTCAACACCAATATCAGCAGCAGATAGCTTTACTACTTCATCAACACCGATATCAGCAGTAGATAGCTATAATACTACTTTATCAACACCAATATCAGCAGTAGATAGCTTTACGACTTCATCAAACACCGATATCAGCAGTAGATAGCTTTACTACTTCATCAACACCAATATCAGCAGCAGATAGCTTTACTACTTCATCAACACCGATATCAGCAGTAGATAGCTATACTACTTCATCAACACAAATCAGCAGTAGATAGCTATACTGCTTCATCAACACCGATATCAGCAGTGGATAGCTATACAACTTCGTCAACACCAATATCAGCAGAAGATAGATATACTACTTCATCAACACCAATATCAGCAGTAGATAGCTATACTACTTCATCAACACCGGTATCAGCAGCAGATAGCTATACTACTTCATCAACACCAATATCAGCAGTAGATAGCTATATCAGCAGTAGATTGCTATACTACTTCATCAACACCAATATCAACAGTAGATAGCTATACTACTTTATCAACACCGCGAGCACGCGATACGAACCGCGAGCACGCGTTAGCGAGCCACTAGCACGCGATAGCGCGCGGACAGAGGGACGGACGGACACGCCATGATTAGTATAATGATTGTCATTGAAAGATGGGTTTTTTAAACTGTCAAAATATTTGCTTTTTGCATAATTAGAAAGAGTGGGCACCAATAATTATTTAATAAGTATCGAAAACCTAAATCTAGATGAGAAGAATTATTAATTATGTGGAAAAGCAGTGTCAAGTTAAATTTGCCATAGATAAACTGCATTGCGCCCAAACAGTATTCTTTTGTGCGCTCGGCCGTATAATTCAGTATGCATGTACAAATGCAATGAATAAGTTTGAAATGTACTACTTCATCAACACCAATATCAGCAGTAGATAGCTATATTACTTCATCAACACCGATATCAGCAGCAGATAGCTATATTACTTCATCAACACCGATATCAGCAGTAGATACCTATACTACTTCATCAATACCGATATCAGCAGTAGATAGCTATACTACTTCATCAACACCGATATCAGCAGTAGATAGCTATTCTACTTCATCAACACCGATATCAGCAGTAGATAGCTATATTACTTCATCTACACCGATATCAGCAGCAGATAGCTATATTACTTCATCAACACCGATATCAGCAGTAGATACCTATACTACTTCATCAACACCGATATCAGCAGTAGATAGCTATACTACTTCATCAACACCAATATCAGCAGTAGATAGCTACAATACATAATCAGCAGTAGATAGCTACAGTACTGCATCAACACCGATATCAGCAGTAGTTAGCTATACTACTTCATCAACACCGATATCAGCAGTAGATAGCTATACTACTTCATCAACACCAATATCAGCAGTAGATAGCTACAATACATCATCAGCAGTATATAGCTACACTACTTCATCAACACCGATATCAGCAGTAGATAGCTATACTACTTCATCAACACCGATATCAGCAGGTAGATAGCTACAACACTTCACCAATACCAATATCAGCAGTAGATAGCTACACTAATTCATCAGATATCAAGAGTCGACATTAGATAGCACTTCTTCATCAACAGGAAAAGCAGCAGTAACATAAAATTTTTGTTGCCGAAATACGCGGGGTCGAAATTTTATTGATGATGACTTTTTGTAAATTTGGGACCCCCTCCCCTTTTCCAAAGAAAATGCCAGCCCCCTTACAGAGCAAAGATCCGTAAATTCAAAGATCAAACAGAATGGATGCTGGAAAAGGGTGTTTTCGGCAAAGTGTGCAGTCTGTTAGGTCAGCCAGACATTGATCTATTTGCATCTAGACTGAACAATCAGGTTACCAAGTACAATCAGGTTACCAAGTCACCAAGAAACCTGACCCAGATGCTGAAGCAACTGATGCATTTACAGTCAGCTGGGAAAAGTTTTTCTTTTATGCTATTTCTCCATTCTGTTTGATCACTGCATGCCTCCAGAAGAAACGAACAAAGCAGAGGGCATTATTATCCTCCCTAAATGGCCTACTCAACCATGGTTTGCCAAAGTATTGCACATGCTGGTTCCCCAGCCCATTCTCTTGCCCAAAGGTGTCAAATGCTGGTTCTCAGCCCATATCAGGGGTAGAACACCCAATCACTCATAAATGATACCAACTTTGGTGTGGCAGATTTTCTGGAAATCACTTCAAGAGAAGGAGTTTTTTAATAAACCGTGCATTGTACCGGTACTTGGGATAGTCAGCAGGGGCCTATCACGGGCAAGCAAGCATGACCCTCCGGCTTGACCATGCTTTACAACTTTGACCACATGCATCATTTTGATTTGCAACTTTTGAAAATGCACCAACTTTCATAGACTGGTATCAAGACTCAAGAGTGTCTGGTAACAAATTTGGAATCAAATTGGAGCTAACAAGAATCCACGCACGACCTTATCAATCAAATTGTCACCAAACTGGGTCATTTTGATGTGATGGGTCACACACGGAGGGCTGAGCGCAACACTGCTGCATTTCCATTTTTGGCGACCGACCCAGATTTATGTTTTAAAATCAGCCATTTGTTGTCCAATTTTGGCTGAACATTTTTTTTTAAAAGTGTTTGCAAAAAATCTGATTTTTTTTTCAGATTTGTCAGATTTTGGTGAAATTTTTGGGGTAATTTTACCCTCCATAAAAAAACCCTTGACTGATCCTACTTGAAAGGTCCTTCCGCCCGTAGGACATGGGTTTTTTTTGTCGCCTTATGGCCAGTTAAACTTTCTAAAATATTAATATTAAAATATGTTTCTTTTGGCAAAACAGTATATTTTTTTTAATAAAAAAAATTAACAAGCCAATATGCAGCAAAGCCAATCTTCAATCGTCTTTTTCTCAAAAATGGTCCAAATTGAGATGACTCAGTGTTGCAATCAGTCCTTGACATAATTACTGTAAACAGGTCAGTGCATGGCCAGGTCCTCTGTACCTCAGATAACTTGCACTAATAAAAACCTCTGTGGCTACAATGTACAATAAGGTACGCCAGCAACAAGCTGTGCTTTATTACGAGAGTATGTTCAAAATTCTCAAAATAATCATAGGGTGTATGACAGAAGCTGAACCCAATAACATATTGTCATAATAATTATGCACTCATCGACCTACTCCCCATTCCAGTTCTAACTGGCAATAAAGTCAAATTTTAATATTTGGCCAAATTTTGGAAATAGGGCCCAAAACATGTATTTTTAGGATGTTTTTCATATGCTGTGACTATCAAGCCCAAAGACTTGTACCAAGGCTAATTTCAAGTTATGCTTCTTATTTTTGGAAAACACATTTTCTAGTATATTTTATAACTAATTATCAAAATTAAAATTATATTGATGAGCAAACTCATGCTTAGACTTGTGCCAAGTCTTTGAATTTTGTGACTGAAATTGTAAGAAATCATGCTGTGTGTTTATGGCCCATTTCCCCCTCAAATTGAAAAACTAAATAAAATTTTGACTTTAATGGCCAGTTAAAACTTTCTTACAGATTAAAATTTAGTTGTTTAAATTATTCTACATCATTGTAACTCCTCTGTGTACACAGTGCTCCAGCCTAGCTGGCCTTCACATGTAAGTTGCTGCAGGGAGGTTCCACGGACTATTAACCTGCACCCCCGGGGGGGGGTTCTCAGTACAAATGACCATATGGGGACGTGCCGCAAATATGGGTAGCATTTTCAGCCTTTTGGTATATCAATGACCCCTTTTTCAAAGCCTATTTTGGTATATAAATGGGTCCTTTTTTTAAAATTTTCTCAATTTTTTCGGAAAATAGCCCAATTTTTCCTTAATCTAGCTAAAATTTTCCCAAAATTTTGGGAAAATTTGTAAAAACTAAGACAATTTGGGTTAAATTTGGCCGAAGACTTTTGGTATATAAATGGGTCCAAATTTCTTGAAAAATTGGTATATTTATGGGTCCACTTTCAAATTCTCAGCTCCCTACCAAAACCAAACTTGAGTACCCCGGGCTGCACCCAAGCCCCATGATAGCCAACAGTACCTTGATTTTGTTGTATGTTTGTATTCACGACCCCCTCCATCAAACCTATAGTGGATATAATTTGTGGCTGTTTATTTGGGCTGTTCAAACTTGAGTTGGTAGTCCTTGTGGCTGTACATTTGGGCTGTTGCCAAATTTAAAGTCGGTAGTCCTTGTGGCTGTACATTTGGGCTGTTAACACTTGCCAAACTGAAAGTCGGTAGTCCTTGTGGCTGTACATTTGTGCTATTCATGCTAACATGACCTGTAGTGACTAATCTGTGTGGTTGGATATTTGTGCTACCAATGCCTGTGTAATCAACATGGGGTAACACTTGAGTTGGTACTTGTATTGGCACATAGTTGAACCCTCCAATAAAACTTGGTGTGCTATTGACATTAATCCAAGATGGTTGAGGTGAATCCCGACTTGTCATTCTGATGACATTGAGCAGTGTATTACTGGCTATGCCATTCATACTTTGTACAAGTTCATTATTACCCGTCTCCAAACTGTGTTGATGGATTGGGTATCTCATATCATCCATGCCTAGTGTTCTGTGTTGCATATCAGAAAGCAAATGATAATCTGGAGCGACAAAATTGGGCAATGGTGTGCTCTGATTGAGCATACATACGCCCTCTTGTGGGCTACTGTTTCGATTCCCAATCCCTCGTATCCAAAACTTCCGATACTTTTTCTGTTCACTTTTCACATGGCTTCTATATCTTTGAAATTCAGAAAAATGCATATTACAGTGCTTACATTGGAATGTTGACAGTTTGTGATGAAAGACCGCCTTGTGATGTCTCAAATCTACTGAACTCTTGTAACCATGGTAACAGATGCAGCATTTGATACTTTTTAACTTGATTGATAAAGCACATGACTTATGTTTCCTTAACTGAGACAGCATCTCAAATGCTTTGCCACACAGTGGGCAAACATGCTTATGTTTCAACTTCTTAAACACTTTCCTCCTCTTGTTTTTAAAGCGCCGACAACCGCAGCTTCTTTTAACTCGGTGCGCATTTTTACGGTGTTCTTTCAGCATTGATTTTGCTGCAAACGTAAGCCCGCAGATACAGCATACATGATTCATGTGCCATTGGTTGTGCAAATCTAACTGGATTTGCTTCTCAAATTTCCAGTTGCAATATCGGCACTTGATCCATTTCCTCTTCTTCTTTTTTCTTTTCCTCTTTCTACGAGTTTCTACTGAATCTGTGTCTGAGCTGTCATCTGATGACGTATCCTCTGAAGAACTGTCATCTGTGCCTTTGCCTTCGACATCTTCATCTTCACCTGTAAAGAAGAAAAGAAAAAAGAGACAAGGAAGAAGAAAGAGAGGGAAAGAGGAGGAGGAAGAAGAAGAGAAGATTAAAAATTTTTATCAACAAGTCAAATGTCAAGTCAATTTATTACAAACAACTCCAGCTAGAGAAAATGCATTTTATGAGTTTTGAGTTTGAGTTCGAGTTACAAGTTAGAGTTCCATTTAGAGTTAAAGTTACAAAATGGAATTATTAGAATTGCATTTCAGAGTTAGAGTCGCTTTGACTTGCATGATGTCAGATTGAGTTTTACAGGTATTTTCATGGTTGGATTTGTCTTAGCTTGTGTAAATCTCTGTTACATGGATAAGACAGTAAATCAGTACTGTCTCTAACACCAAGATACTGTTTCTCTTTGGCAGCCATTATCATTGAGAGTAACCACTTTACTACTACACTGATATCTTATATAATCTATGTAACCTTAAGACAGTAAATCAGTACTGTCTCTCACACCAAGATACTGTTTCTCTTTGGCAGCCATTATCATTGAAAGAAGCCACTTTACTACTACACTCATATCTTATATAATCTATGTAAACTTAAGACAGTAAATCAGTACTGTCTCTCACACTAAGATACTGTTTCTCTTTGGCAGCCATTATCATTGAGAGTAACCACTCTACTACCACTCATATCTTATATAATCTATGTAAACTTAAGACAGTAAATCAGCACCGTCTCTCATACTAAGATACTGTTTCTCTTTAGCAGCCATTATCATTGAAAGTAACCACTTTACTACTACACTCATATCTTATATAATCTATGTAAACTTAAGACAATAAATCAGTGCTGTCTCTCACAATAAGATACTGTTTCTCTTTGGCAGCCATTATCATTGAAAGTAGCCACTTTACTACTACACTCATATCTTATATAATCTATGTAAACTTAAGACAGTAAATCAGTACTGTCTCTCACACTAAGATACTGTTTCTCTTTGGCAGCCATTATCATTGAAAGTAACCACTTTACTACTACACTCATATCTTATATAATCTATGTAAACTTAAGACAATAAATCAGTGCTGTCTCTCACAATAAGATACTGTTTCTCTTTGGCAGCCATTATCATTGAAAGTAGCCACTTTACTACTACACTCATATCTTATATAATCTATGTAAACTTAAGACAGTAAATCAGTACTGTCTCTCACACTAAGATACTGTTTCTCTTTGGCAGCCATTATCATTGAAAGTAGCCACTTTACTACTACACTCATATCTTATATAATATATGTAAACTTAAGACAGTAAATCAGTACTGTCTCTCACACTAAGATAATGTTTCTCTTTGGCAGCCATTATCATTGAGAGTAGCCACTTTACTACTACACTCATATCTTATATAATATATGTAAACTTAAGACAGTAAATCAGTACTGTCTCTCACACTAAGATACTGTTTCTCTTTGGCAGCCATTATCATTGAAAGTAGCCACTTTACTACTACACTCATATCTTATATAATATATGTAAACTTAAGACAGTAAATCAGTACTGTCTCTCACACCAAGATACTGTTTCTCTTTGGCAGCCATTATCATTGAGAGTAGCCACTTTACTACTACACTCATATCTTATATAATCTATGTAAACTTAAGACAGTAAATCAGTACTGTCTCTCACACTAAGATACTGTTTCTCTTTGGCAGCCATTATCATTGAGAGTAGCCACTTACTACTACACTCATATCTTATATAATCTATGTAAACTTAAGACAATAAATCAGTACTGTCTCTCACACTAAGATACTGTTTCTCTTTGGCAGCCATTATCATTGAGAGTAACCACTTTACTACTACACTCATATCTTATATAATATATGTAAACTTAAGACAGTAAATCAGTACTGTCTCTCACACTAAGATACTGTTTCTCTTTGGCAGCCATTATCATTGGAAGTAGCCACTTTACTACTACACTCATATCTTTTATAATCTATGTAAACTTAAGACAGTAAATCAGTGCTGTCTCTCACAATAAGATACTGTTTCCCTTTGGCAGCCATTATCATTGAGAGTAACCACTTTACTACTACACTCATATCTTATATAATCTATGTAAACTTAAGACAGTAAATCAGTACTGTCTCTCACACTAAGATAATGTTTCTCTTTGGCAGCCATTATCATTGGAAGTAGCCACTTTACTACTACACTCATATCTTATATAATCTATGTAAACTTAAGACAGTAAATCAGTACCGTCTCTCACACTAAGATACTGTTTCTCTTTGGCAGTCATTATCACTGACAGTAGCCACTTTGCATACTACAAAATTCACATCTTATATAATCTATGTAAACATACTACATAACTCATATCTTATAAACAGTTTCCAATGCTCTCTGTGATCCCAGCAAACACATGAAGTTGCATTATCCTCATGGGGTGTAGATTTCAAATGGAGTTTGAAATCATTCAGGTAACCCTATTTGAAATTCACACTCCCTGTGTGGAAGATTAATGTCATGTCTTCCATCCAAAGATAGAGGGCGTGTGGATTTCAACTGGAATAGCCCAACTTGGGAAACATCATAATCTGAAGGATCTGGACCAGTCCTATGACTAGATAAAAACAGTCACTGACTACATGACTACACGAATACACTGACACATATCCAATTTAAACTGTTTCGGCTTTAAGTCACATTTCGATGGCACTTAACCACCATACCTGTCTGTCATCTGTGCTTTGCATTTATCAACCTTCCCGGTGAACGCTCCCCGGTTCAGCCGGTGAACGCTCATTTCATTTTGCTGCTCCAGCTGTTTGGAACTCGCTTGGGCCAATAAACCTGTGTTTTGGGGGGATTTTCTCCAAAACTGAGCATTTTTGCCCAAATTTGGCCTCACAGATGGATTCATTAAGGGGGTACTACACCCCAGCCCAATTTTGTGCCTATTTTTGCATTTTTCTCACAAATTATAGCGCATTGGTGACAAGTAAGATATGTATATTATAGGGGCAAGGACTACAACTACTGCACTGGAAATTTTATTTCAGCACAGACAACAGTTGTGGAGTTACAGTCAAAAATGAGGAAAACCAATATTTGATCAATAAATCAATAACTACTTGCCTTGAGTTGCTGAATTTTCAGTGCAGTAGTTGCAGTCATTGCCCCTATAATATACATATCTTACTTGTCACCTTTACCCTATAATATTTGATAACAAGAGCACCAATGGTGCTGTAGCTCATTTTCCCAAATTAAATATGCAAATTAGTTAATTAATATGCTTAACATTTGAGTATTTTTTGTTTATATCAATTACTTTGTACCAAGTTTTAAATTTCTATGATCTTCACACAAAAACCGATTACACCTGTCTCACCTTAATAAAAAGCAGGGCCAAATTTTTACGAGCTGCATAGTCAATAAGATAACAATAATGTTAATTGGACCACTAAGTACTTATCTTGGAAACAAACAACTGGGTCAGAAGAAAAACAAGAAACAATTATATTGAGGGTTTAGGACCATACACTGCAAACCCAAAGTGCCTATATTTCAGCAGATCCTCTAAAATTGGTGATGGCAGTAACAATTAGTGTGTTGCTATTGGGACCATTTACCGGTAAAAAGACGGTAAAGGGATTAATTCTGCTCAATATAAACTGACCTTCCCCGCTATTTACCGGTAAACAGAGCGAGTTTTTTTACGGTAACGCTTTCCTTCTTGAGGAAGGAAAATAGCGGGGGCGCTTACCGATAACGTCAATAGAAACTCACTCCGTTCCGATTGAATGCGCATACAGGGAAGAAAAGCGGAAGTTGAGTCGCGAAATTGACCTCTGCATCATCAATGAGCTAGCTTGTTTATGTATTATACCATGATTATCATGATTATACCATTCCGTTCGCAAAAAATTCTTAGGCCTAATCACATACAAATATTTGACTCACTTGCTATAGGCTTAAATAAAGTAAATGGAAGAAATATTCATAATGCATTATCCCTGCATTATACATATTATGCTAAATATTTAAGTGAGTTATGATTTATGAGTAAATTTATGAGAAATAAAACAACAACAACAACATCAGCGGATGAATCCAGCTGTGCATGCGAAATAAATAGAAATCAACTCGGATCCGCGGCGGTGTGTGCTTCAGAAAATTAGAAAGATTTCATGTATTTAATAATATGTTGTTGATGTTAAATTACTATTCGCTAAAAAGAATATCAACTGAAATTAAACTGTGAAAGATTAAATTCTAAGACATATTTTTTTGCGCGCAACAATACTGAGTACTCATGTCGATATCACTGAGGGGGATTTCCCAATGGCGTAATTTGATGTACGAGAACGAATGAAAACGCTAATAAAAAAACATTATTCTTCAGTCTTCTTTTCTCGTGTTTGCTACCTCATTTTTAGCCAAACAATTAAAGGAGTATTTACGTGATCCTAGCATCCTCTATTTATGTCATTTTTCATTAGATATCCACGAAAAAACCTATTCCCAAAATTTCAGTTGATTCCGATTTTATGCGTTCATGAGTTATGCATGATTATGTGTATTACACTGCTAATAGACAATGCGTTGTAATTTCGTTCTGGTGCACCAGAACGAAATTCAAATTTCACGATATCTTTGCTAAACGAATTAATCTGCAAGAAATATTTTGTACATAAACATTATGCAGCCAGAGGTTTCCAGTGATATAAAAATCTCAACTTTTTTTGAGAAAAGTGGGGGGATGAGGCTGTGGATCACGAAATGCCCCTTTAAGAAAATACTACAATATTAAAATCCACAATGCTTTGCGATTGACCCGGGGATTGACCCCAGTGCACGACCTTTCGCCGGCAAACTTTTCAGGTGTGTCAATTGACGCTGTTCATCGAGTGTTTACCGGTAAACAACGTGCAATGGAAACTGACCGTTATCCGCCTTTCGCCGCTATTTGACGGCGAACAGTTTTACTGGTAAAATGCAGGGGACTCAATAGAAACACGCTAAATGAGGGATTAATTACTAAATATAGGCACAAATTTAGACCACTATTTGGGGAGTATACAATCCAGAAGATCAGACCTCAAATGTAGTCTGATAAATAGACTCAAAATTAGACACTATAAGCTCAAAATAGCATAGGGTGCATTTTACACATGGGTGGTTCTGGAATAAGAAGCAAACATGGCCTGGGTAACATTATGGGCTCTTATAAATCATTGCAAAGGAGCAATTTCCAGTTCAGTGAATTGCTAGCAAACAATAAGCATGGATTTCAATGGTGATGTTATTACCGTACTGACGCGAGTATAGTCCCACCTTCGAGTAAAGTCCCACCCCCAAATTTTCAAAAATTTCAGAAATTAAAAAAAAAATGGTTCATGGTTGACCTAAAAAAAAAATTTCAAAGATGTTTTGTATTTTTAATATGAAAATTGATACTTGGTATTCATGTCATACTCTATTAATGATTTCAAAATGCATTCAAATTCAATGCATTTTGAAATCATTAATAGACTATGACATGAATACAAATTATCAATTTTCATATTAAAATACAAAACATCTTGATTTTTTTTTTTTTTTAGGTCAACCATGAATGATCCTAGCATTTAGGTCTAGGTCCAGGGACACTACAAAACCGACAAAATTTTTTTTAAAAAAAACCTTTTTTTTTTTTTTTAATTGAGTATAGTCCCACCCCCAATTTTGAAAAATGTTCACCCAAAAAGCGGGTGGGACTATACTCAAGGCGTCAGTCTGATAATAGTATTATTTGAGCAGTAATTTTACATATAGTTGTACAACAATCAACATTGAATAATAGTTAGTGATCTTCAGAAAAAGTGTATATCAAACCAATTGGGAGGGAGCTAGCAGACCATGAATGTGTCTAAGTAATTTTGTCCAGTATCAGTTTAACAAAGGCTAATACTCTAGATTCATATCTAATCTCCAATACTAGAAGTTTTGCTGAATTTAGACGTTCTGGGTTTGCAGTAATAGCTGCTCCATAGACATTTGGGTAATTTCTGCATTCTATATTGTACACATTTTACACCTGGCAGCTATTGCAGATAGGGTTTTCTTGCCCTAAACCCCTAATGTGTACTTTATCTCTTATATACGAAATTGTAAAAACACATCTAGGTAGGGTTTATGCAATAGCTGTCAAGTGCTTTATTTTTAAGATTATGTATAGGGTAGCTATTGCAGATACGACCTTCTCGATATAATTACTTTCACAACATGTTTGCCTGATCTAATTAAGTGAATTTAATTAGCTCTCAGTTTATTTGCTCAGTATTTTATGACTGCTAAGCCTTTATAGTTGTTTACTGGTCCCCCCAAAACCTCCCAATTGGAAAAATTACACATTATTAGCACATAGCAGCACCATTTGAGTTATTAGTTAGCCTTGGTGCAATATCTATGGACTTGCAAAATGTATGGAAGCAACACTGAAAAGCAAACATTGAAGCCGCACTGAAGCAATTAAAATTCAACATCTCTTTTACAAAATCGCCAGATCAAGGAGTTAGAACAGTGTTTGTAATATGATCAGCACCACAAACAGTCTGTAAAGGAGACTATTCTGTGAAATCTGGTAAAAATTTTCGTAAGAAAATGCTCCAAAAATCACACTTTCCGTCCGAATTTTCCTAGCTAATTAAGTAACAATCATGAACGATCATGCAAAGATTGCTCCCTCAAATTAGCAGCTCCATTGGTCAAACGATGTAGCAAGAGAAATTAAAAAACATACAGAAATAGGACTACACCTATAGCTACATTTGCAAGCAAATGAGCTAAAAATGCAAAAATAGGGACAAAATTGGCCAGGGGTGTAGTACCCCCTTAAGTCATTTCCATTCTAAATATGTGTACTTTTAAATACTTTAGACCAATAATTAAGAAGTTATGAGACCTTAAAGTTTCCATAATTCCAGGGTTAAGACCAACCTTAAATCCAAATTCAACTTACTCTTCACTAGTGTATCTCCATGAGGGTATGTGTGCAGCGGTAGAATTTCTTCATTAACCTTTGCCTGTTTCCTTTCTTCATCTTCCATAGCTAACCGCCTTTTCTCTTCATTTTCTGCTTTCACTTGAGCCTCATATTCCGTAGCTTCTCTCCGACATCTCTCAAACTCCTCCCTGTACACAAATTCAGTAGCCAATACTTTGCATGTCCAAGATTGTTTCTTGCCAACATTGTCACTGTATCTTGCCAAATTTTTTGAGCCACCATGACTTTTCTCAGTCCTGAACTGACAATTCATTTTAAATATATACATTCTCATCTGGTTTATTAGCCTTGGTGTGTGGTGCAACGTAACTGACTTATGATGACAAATTTGTTGGACAATAAAGTCAACAAAATCTGTAGTTGAAAGCTTTGGATCAGCACTTTTAATTTGATTCAACACAAAGTACGGCTCAACATGTAACTTGGTGTCCTCACGCATTCTCTGACATCTGACAAAGTCATCCCTGCTCTCAAATTCATCTGCCAAGACCATGCATTCCCATGGCTGTTGCGTATCGATGTCTTCCACATTGCTTGATGACTCATCCATTTTACCCTTCCCTTTCTTCATCTTCCCAACCAATCCAGATACATACTTCTTGACCTGATGCAGCAACCTTGGAGTCTGTTTCAAGCTCACTGAGTTGTGCTGGCATAACGCATTCACAACATCTTCGACAAGTTCGCAAAAAGGTGTCCGTAAACCATTGGTATTTCTCACTTCCTCAAAAACAAAGTCAATTCCAACATCTAGAGTGATTTTCTCTTTCTCTGCAAATGGACAAAAACGTAATGGAACGCTTCCCTCCTTCATCTCTTCCTTAATTGCCATTTCAGCATATTTATCTGCTTTAACTTGAACCTCATATTCCGTAGCTTCTCTCCGACATCTCTCAAACTCCTCCCTGTACACAAATTCAGTAGCCAATACTTTGCATGCCCAAGACGGTTTCTTGCCAACATTGTCACTGTATCTTGCCAAATTTTTTGAGCCACCATGACTTTTCTCAGTCCTGAACTGACAATTCATTTTAAATATATACATTCTCATCTGGTTTATTAGCCTTGGTGTGTGGTGCAACGTAACTGACTTATGATGACAAATTTGTTGGACAATAAAGTCAACAAAATCTGTATTTGAAAGCTTTGGATCAGCACTTTTAATTTGCTTCAACACAAAGTACCGCTCAACATGTAACTTGGTGTCCTCACGCATTCTCTGGCATCTGACAAAGTCATCCCTGCTCTCAAATTCATCTGCCAAGACCATGCATTCCCATGGCTGTTGCGTATCGATGTCTTCCACATTGCTTGATGACTCATCCATTTTACCCTTTCCTTTCTTCCTTTTCCCAACCAATCCAGATACATACTTCTTGACCTGATGCAGCAACCTTGGAGTCTTTTTCAACCTCACTGAGTTGTGTTGGCATAACGCATTCACAACATCTTCGACAAGTTCGCAAAAAGGTGTCCGTAAACCATTGGTATTTCTCACTTCCTCAAGAACAAAGTCAATTCCAACATCTAGAGTGATTTTCTTTCTCTGCAAAAGGACAAAAAAACGTAATGGAACGCTTCCTCCTTCATCTCTTCCTTAATTGCCATTTCAGCATATTTATCTGCTTTAACTTGAGCCTCATATTCTGCAGCTTCTCTTCGACATCTCTCAAACTCCTCCCTGTACACAAATTCATCGGCTAACACTTTGCATGTCCAAGACGGTTTCTTGCAAACGATGTCGCTATATTTTGCCAAAATTATTGAGCCACCCCGTCTTCTCTCAGTCCCGAACCCACAAGATATATACTTTCTCATCTGGCTTATTAGCCTAGGTGTGTGGTGCAATGTGACCGACTTATGATGACAAATTTGTTGGAAGATAAAGTCAATAAGATCTGCATTTGATAGCTTTGGATCGGCACTTTTAATTTGCTTCAACAAAAAGTACGGCTCAACGTGTAAACTGGTGTCCTCAGAAAAACCCGAACCTGATGAAGTACTTGGTGGGATCTCACCTGAAATATTGGAAGATAAAACCGTAAAAAGTGTAAGTATCAAGACAAGTGTACCGTAAACGTTCACCTAATGGCACACCTGGGCTCTTGTCTTGTGGTAAATTTCATGTGCAAATAGAGAGCTTCCTCTTCTGAAATCCCAATAAGGATTAAGGTTCCGTGCCCTTATTTCTTGGTGTGAAATTTACGGGAGGGCACTTTTAGGTTGTGCCTAAAATTCCACTTATATCAAGGGAGCCCATATCGACATTAGGTGAACGTTTACGGTATAATGATAACATTCCTGAAAGCGAAACAAAACAAAAGACAATCTAGGTCACCTGAAAAGCTTAACCCCATGAGAACTACCTGCCGATTGGCCAAAATGAATATTGTGTCCAATTTTGAGCCAATCAAGGAAGGTATTAATAAGATCATCTGCAAATTATGCAAGTTTGACCATAAATAGCCTAATGATAATTGGCAATTGAAATAAGCATTTCAAGTTATCAACCAATCTAAAATGCTGTTAGATGACCAGTAGTGTCCAGGGGGCTGAGAATTTGGACCCATGAACATACAAATTTTTCAAGAAATTTGGACTCATCTAAATACCAAAAGTCCACATTTTTGGCCAAATTGAACAATTTATCCCAAAAGTTCGGCTAAATTGAGGCAAATAAAAAAATTAAGAAAAAACCATTCACTAACATCAGGGTAAGGGGATTTATGGAACAGCTCTTTATGGAAACAAAGCATACAAACTACAAACCTGTAACAGCAAACATCGGGTCATGTTCACTATTGTTACTCCTCATTGTTACATCTTCCTTCTCTTTCTTAACGTCTAGATCTCCCATTGTACATATTTCTTGTTCCATCTCCAATTCTCCTTGATCAGCATTACCAGATTGACACATTCTCTGACATCTCTCAAAGTCATCCCTGCTCTCAAATTCATCTGCCAAGACCATGCATTCCCATCGCTGCTTCGTATCGATGTCTTCCATGTTGCTTGATGACTCATCCCTTTTACCCTTCCTTTTCTTCCACTTCCCAACCAATTCAGATACATACTTCTTGACCTGATGCAGCAATCTTGGAGTCTTTTTCAACCTCACTGAGTTGTGCTGGCATAATGCATTCACAACATCTTCGACAAGTTCACAAAAAGGTTTCCGTAAACCATTCGGCTTTCTGATTTCCTCAAAAACAAAGTCAGTTACGACATCTAGAGTGATTTTCTCTTTCTCTGCAAAAGGACAAGTCCGTAATGGAACACTTCTTTCATTAATCTCTTCCTCGTCTGTCATTTCATCAGCATCTTTCCTGGCTGTCGTCAATTTCTCTGCTTCTTTTTGCATTTCTATCTCTGCAACAACGTTGGCTTCATGTATCGCGCATTCTAGCTGACATCGCTCAAATTCTTCCCTTATTTCAAATTCATCTGCTAGCACTGTCAATCTTCTCCAGGAATTTTTCTGGCGGACGTTACTGACAAAACGCTTTGCCTGCCGACCTCCTTGCTTTTGCACCTTTTGTAAGGGATGCCAAAGTTTATACACTAAGTTCTTCACATTGGTGCACAGCTTTGGTGTGTTTTTCAAAGTCACTGATTTTTGTGCAGCTATTGCTTTCATAACATTAGAAAGAAGTGCTTTGTCAGGAATTTGATGATTACTTTTCTTTGCAGTGGTATGATTTAGAATCTGGTCCAAAATCAATGTTGTTTTTATGTAGAGTCTTGTCTGCTCTGGGTGGTCAAAAGTACTTGGGGCACTGTCAAAAGCATCATCTGTGGTGCAAATATATAAAAAAAGTTAAATTAAATTAATCAAGATGTTTGTACAAAGATGGTATGGGTGATTTAGAATACATAAACCACAATAAAATTATGTCAGTACCTTATCAAATCATAAGACTTGGTGAAACCTAGAGTCCGAAGTTGACCATTTTCTAAAATCCATTTTCCGTGTTGTAATCAGTGTTGTAAAATGTGTAAATCCGTGTCATGAATAAAGCTTAAAATGTATAAACAATGATATTAATGTCACAATAAAGTGTTCAATATCGCGATCAATATGCTCTGATTGGCATATTCTCACGATAATAGGCCAACTATTATGATGTTTGGAGGGATATAGGGGATCCATGCCTTGGTATATACCTTTATTTCTGTTTTTAACATTTATTTCTCTTATCTTTTAACAATTTTTGTCACATCATATAAAAATGTCATTTTCCGTGTTGTACCTCCGATTCTGTGATTTTCTTCCGTTTTCCGTAAAATGGAAAACTTCGGACTCTAGTGAAACCTATCTATTTTAATGCTCTCACATAAAGGCTTCAACATAAAAGTCCAAGTTTCGAGACATTTTTTCAAACTATCAACAGCTATCTCAAGAACCACTGAACCAAAACTAGCTTGTTTGCACTCATTTTGATGCATTTTTCATGCTGATTCCACATTATGGTCATGAAAATATACAATAAGTGTTTCCTGTTTGCTTAATATTCAACAATATGTCATGCCGTCTATCACACGGTAGAAGGTAGCAACCACTTCGTCACGGAAGACGCTTGTCGAAGCCTGAGTATGTAGCGTGCTCTATAATAACCCGCAAACGAGATCTCAGAACCCGCAACTCAAAACAGTAAACAAGTTTTATTCATTTTTAAAAGGGGAGTTTTCATGACAGTAACTTATTTTTTGCTAAATAAAATAATGTTTAATTATTTAAATAATATTTAACTGATTAAGAATGCGAATAACGATAGGAATTTTTGTTACTACTATCCTCTACCATGTGATAGACGACAGGCAGATCCAATATTTTTATCATAGTGTGCGCTGCTATCCACTACTCAAAATATTGGACCTGCATGCCTGCGCAAGCATCCACTACTCAAAATATTGGACCTGCATGCCTGCGCAAGCATCCACTACTCAAAATAGTGGACCTGCATGCCTGCGCAAGCATCCACTACTCAAAATAGTGGACCTGCATGCCTGCATGCAAGCATCCACTACTCAAAATAGTGGACCTGCATGCCTGCGCAAGCATCCACTACTCAAAATAGTGGACCTGCATGCCTGCGCAAGCATCCACTACTCAAAATATTGGACCTGCATGCCTCATGCAAGCATCCACTACTCAAAATAGTGGACCTGCATGCCTGCGCAAGCATCCACTACTCAAAATAGTGGACCTGCATGCCTGCGCAAGCATCCACTACTCAAAATATTGGACCTGCATGCCTGCGCAAGCATCCACTACTCAAAATAGTGGACCTGCATGCCTGCGCAAGCATCCACTACTCAAAATAGTGGACCTGCATGCCTGCGCAAGCATCCACTACTCAAAATAGTGGACCTGCATGCCTGCATGCAAGCATCCACTACTCAAAATAGTGGACCTGCATGCCTGCACAAGCATCCACTACTCAAAATATTGGACCTGCATGCCTGCGCAAGCATCCACTACTCAAAATAGTGGACCTGGAGCTGTCGTCTATCACATGGTAGAGGAAAGTAAAAACAAAAATTCCTATCACTTATTCTCTAATAATTTGATCACATCGATATCACTACGGCACCTAATTCGCTGAACAAGCTAATTCCTATCACTTATTCTCTAATAATTTGATCACATCAATATCACTACGGCACCTAATTCGCTGAACAAGTTAATTCCTATCACTTATTCTCTAATAATTTGATCACATTAATATCACTACGGCACCTAATTCAGTGAACAAGCTAATTCCTATCACTTATTCTCTAATAATTTGATCACATCAATATCACTCGGCACCTAATTAAGCTGAACAAGCTAATTCCTATCACTTATTCTCTAATAATTTGATCACATCAATATCACTACGGCACCTAATTCAGTGAACAAGCTAATTCCTATCACTTATTCTCTAATAATTTGATCACATTAATATCACTACGGCACCTAATTCAGTGAACAAGCTAATTCCTATCACTTATTCTCTAATAATTTGATCACATCAATATCACTACGGCACCTAATTCAGTGAACAAGCTAATTCCTATCACTTATTCTCTAATAATTTGATCACATCAATATCACTACGGCACCTAATTCAGTGAACAAGTTAATTCCTATCACTTATTCTCTAATAATTTGATCACATCGATATCACTACGGCACCTAATTCAGTGAACAAGCTAATTCCTATCACTTATTCTCTAATAATTTGATCACATCGATATCACTACGGCACCTAATTCGCTGAACAAGTTAATTCCTATCACTTATTCTCTAATAATTTGATCACATCGATATCACTACGGCACCTAATTCAGTGAACAAGTTAATTCCTATCACTTATTCTCTAATAATTTGATCACATCGATATCACTACGGCACCTAATTCAGTGAACAAGCTAATTCCTATCACTTATTCTCTAATAATTTGATCACATTAATATCACTACGGCACCTAATTCAGTGAACAAGCTAATTCCTATCACTTATTCTCTAATAATTTGATCACATCGATATCACTCACGGCACCTAATTCGCTGAACAAGTTAATTCCTATCACTTATTCTCTAATAATTTGATCACATCGATATCACTACGGCACCTAATTCAGTGAACAAGTTAATTCCTATCACTTATTCTCTAATAATTTGATCACATCGATATCACTACGGCACCTAATTCAGTGAACAAGTTAATTCCTATCACTTATTCTCTAATAATTTGATCACATCAATATCACTACGGCACCTAATTCAGTGAACAAGCTAATTCCTATCACTTATTCTCTAATAATTTGATCACATTAATATCACTACGGCACCTAATTCAGTGAACAAGCTAATTCCTATCACTTATTCTCTAATAATTTGATCACATCGATATCACTACGGCACCTAATTCGCTGAACAAGTTAATTCCTATCACTTATTCTCTAATAATTTGATCACATCGATATCACTACGGCACCTAATTCAGTGAACAAGTTAATTCCTATCACTTATTCTCTAATAATTTGATCACATCGATATCACTACGGCACCTAATTCAGTGAACAAGTTAATTCCTATCACTTATTCTCTAATAATTTGATCACATCAATATCACTACGGCACCTAATTCAGTGAACAAGCTAATTCCTATCACTTATTCTCTAATACACTTCTAGTGCCCGTTTCTATTCATCGTTATGTATTCTTCTCCCGTGCATTATTTTCGCGAACTACCCTTCACAGCCCAAATTATATAAACCTGCACGCTAAACAATGCATTATCTAAAACCTGCACGCTAAACAATAGATTCTAGATAATACGTGCACGCTCAAATACTAGAAATACTACTTTCACATAACCATAAAGTAGAGTTAGGTGGCGCTTTAGACACAGAGATCACATAACTATATAATTGTCTGTTCGATATATATACCAACAAAAAGTACAAATATACATTCTGTGGTGTTAAAATGGTATAGTTACAAACGGTGTTCTATAATAGTGTACAATTACGAATAAGGTGCAACTCGCTAGACTTGAGTCCAGTCCTCGCTTACGGAGTTTAGGATTAGGGTTTAGGGTTGGGATAGGGCAGTCTTGTAATAAGACTAGTAGAGTTGCACCCTTGCAAATATCATTGTCATAAATTATGATTAATGACCTCAAATAAATCAAACATCAAATGAGAATAATCGAGCTTCTATTAATTAAAAAGGGCCAAAAACAGGTGGATCATAATTATACAAGATGACACCATTGCAAAATATTCAGCATTTTACAAATGAAATACATGTAGGCCTATATCTAAAATAACATAGCCGGGCCCGGAAACACACACTAGCGCATAATATCATGATCATGCTTTATAATACCATAGGCCTTCAAACACATGTGTTTGAAGGCCTATGATAATACTGAACAAATTGTTAAATCCCAATGTCGTGTGTTTTAATATAAGTAGTTCAAATTATAGAGCTATAAAGTCCAGTTGATATTCACCGTAGTACTAGTCTGACATCTAAATCGATCGCTTCCAACTGGTTCAGTGCTCTCTGTGTTCGAAACCACAATATTAAATGATCACAACATAAAGTCAAGTCAATTAAACCATGCGTGAATAAGTTACCTAAGTATGACGTATGGCTTAATCGATACCATTGATTACAGGGATTGATTTTCTTTACCAGTTAAATGCTACGTAGCTGGTCAATGTCCTGACGGTGTTTTTAAAATGTAAGATATTTTCCTAATATTAAAACTAATATAATGAATGCAGCAATTAATATTGCCTATTGTTTTAATAGGCCTACACTCAAAGTGTATGACGGATAATGTACTTGTGCAAATGCATTCGTCAAGATAATTGCACTTGCCATGGAGTTATTGCATTTAGCTTTCGAGCCTATCGCTCTCAAGCTAAATGCAATAACTCCATGGCAAGTGCAATTATCTTGACGAATGCATTGCACTCAGTTCATTATCCTTATCATAATTTGATCACATTAATATCACTACGGCACCTAATTCGCTGAACAAGCTAATTCCTATCACTTATTCTCTAATAATTTGATCACATCGATATCACTACGGCACCTAATTCGCTGAACAAGCTAATTCCTATCACTTATTCTCTAATAATTTGATCACATCAATATCACTACGGCACCTAATTCAGTGAACAAGCTAATTCCTATCACTTATTCTCTAATAATTTGATCACATCAATATCACTACGGCACCTAATTCAGTGAACAAGCTAATTCCTATCACTTATTCTCTAATAATTTGATCACATCAATATCACTACGGCACCTAATTCAGTGAACAAGCTAATTCCTATCACTTATTCTCTAATAATTTGATCACATTAATATCACTACGGCACCTAATTCGCTGAACAAGTTAATTCCTATCACTTATTCTCTAATAATTTGATCACATCGATATCACTACGGCACCTAATTCAGTGAACAAGCTAATTCCTATCACTTATTCTCTAATAATTTGATCACATCAATATCACTACGGCACCTAATTCAGTGAACAAGCTAATTCCTATCACTTATTCTCTAATAATTTGATCACATCAATATCACTACGGCACCTAATTCAGTGAACAAGCTAATTCCTATCACTTATTCTCTAATAATTTGATCACATTAATATCATTACGGCACCTAATTCAGTGAACAAGTTAATTCCTATCACTCATTCTCTAATAATTTGATCACATTAATATCACTACGGCACCTAATTCAGTGAACAAGCTAATTCCTATCACTTATTATCTGATAATTTGATCACATCAATATCACTACGGCACCTAATTCAGTGAACAAGCTAATTCCTATCACTTATTCTCTAATAATTTGATCACATCAATATCACTACGGCACCTAATTCAGTGAACAAGCTAATTCCTATCACTTATTCTCTAATAATTTGATCACATTAATATCACTACGGCACCTAATTCAGTGAACAAGCTAATTCCTATCACTTATTCTCTAATAATTTGATCACATCAATATCACTACGGCACCTAATTCGCTGAACAAGCTAATTCCTATCACTTATTCTCTAATAATTTGATCACATCGATATCACTACGGCACCTAATTCAGTGAACAAGCTAATTCCTATCACTTATTCTCTAATAATTTGATCACATCAATATCACTACGGCACCTAATTCGCTGAACAAGCTGCATAGCATCATGTGACTCGGGCATGACCAACATCATGATCAGGACAAGCGATCGGTCAGTGCAAAAGTTCTTTGTAAAATAGTGTACTGATAAAGTACATTTGCGCTATCCCATTTGAATTCTGACATCCCCCTTGTGTAAGGTTTAAGAAAAATCTTCCACATAGGGAGTATGAGTTCATTATTTTGAAACCCATACTCCCCCTGTATTATAGAGCATTACCGATATACAGTAAGCCAAAAAATTAAGGTACCAGTTACGTTCAGCGGTGTATATTCTAACCAAAGACAGATATGTCATAATTGGAACCAGCAGCCAATAGCCGCATCTTTTAGCTCAAATTTAAGATCTCATTGGTTGAAATTGTTCAAGAAATAAAGACATGACGATCCAAAAACCCAAGAAGATGCCAATTTAAAAGTTGCAGTTTGCTCCGTTGCAGGCTATTGATTTGTACAGAAAGCGCTCGCGAACAAGATAACCAGCGTTCGAGCTTCCATTGATTAACACGGACAACTAGTGTCGTGTTTCATTGATTTAGAACACAAAAGTGCAACTTTTGATTTCGTTTCTCCATTAGGTTTTAGATCACCGTTTCTTTAATTCTCAACCAATTTCAACAAAATAATAAGGTCTTAAATCAGAGCTAAAGAGTACAGATATTGGCTGTTTGTCTTAATTTGGACATATTTGTCTTTATTTAGGATATACAGGGGTGAACATAACTGGTACCTTAATTCTTTGGCTTACTGTATTTCACTGGAGTGAGTATTTCAAATGAAAGTTACCCAATTGTCTATTCTATTTGAAACAAATACTCCCTCTGTGGAAAACTTTAGCTGAATCTTCCACAAGGGGAGTGTGCACTTCAGATGGAATATCTCACTGCAATCCAACTAAATACCTGTGACAGGAAGTGTCAGTAATGGATCACATTCCTCATCTTCCTCTTCTTTCACTCTTACATCACTCACAGCAGCCTGTGTTCCTTGCTTCTCCTTCCCTTCCCATCTCTCAAAATTTCCCATGTTCTCAAATTCTTCATACAGTCTCATCTGCTCTGGTTGGACATCAGTACTTAGGGCACTGTCAAACATTTCATCTGGGATGCAAAGTTGCAAACATGATAAAGAAAATGTTTAAAAAAATATTAAAATTAAACTCATCAACATTACTAGTAATAGATAGCGGAAACAAGTTGTACAAAGATGCTGTGGGTGAAGCAGAACACATAAAACAAAATACAATTATGTCAGTACCTTATCAAATCATAATGACTTGGTGAAACCTATCTACATTAATGCTGGCCATCAGCTGACCCACTGAACCAACACTGGGCTTGTTTGTACTCATTTTGATTCATTTTCTAGCCGATTCCAAATATGTGACCCGGCAGCACAAATGAGCCGTAAATTCCCTAAATTGTATTCTGAGTTACGGTGTAAAATGTGTACGAAGGTCGTATTCATCGGTAACTTAAGCTGGCCCGACATCTGACTCATTTTGATAGTCAAAAACTAATCAATAATCCTATTGTTGAAGTGGATAATAAGCTTCTACCTTAGATGGCCATACATGTAGAACTTTTAATAGCTCTGGTCTTTGTTTGCTTTTGCTAAATCCTGTTCAAGTGGTGGGTTATCAGGCATTGTATTTTGAACAGGTATGCATAACCAACAATTAACAATGAGAGAACTTTCTTAAACCTCGTTGACTTGGGGATGATTTGAAATGACCGCCAATTATGACTGTTTGATATTTATTGCCAGCAATGTGGAAAAAGAGACACATGTAAAAACGTAAAAAGCTATACTTTTGTTGAAGGAGCAAAGTTTAACAAACCATAACCCCTCTTCTGGATATCGTTTGAAGTCAAATTATATACCATTTTTAAGTTTATGATGTTTATTTTTTAAACACGAAATAAAACTAAATTGACCGGGGGAGGAATTTACAGCCGTGGACGGTCACATATGGTCATAAAAATGTACAATTCTGACATTTTCATATTTTTAAAGAAAATTGGGATTTGTCGTCTGTAGTCAACACCTGTTACATCTGCATAACTGCGGGAGTAACATGCATGGGCTCTCGCTAGTAGTAAATTCCAATTTTCTATGCTTTACCTCACTTTTTCGGCTCAATTAAAAGGGGACATATCTGACAGTAAAAGCTAACATTTTATGGAAAATAAATACTAATCTATTTTTACAGAAATGTATATGGCTTTTTAAAAGCAAGTTATAAAATAGTATTACATACTGATAATATAAACTACATTGTAATTTAACTAAAGTAAAAGTCAATATTTTTGCGAGAAGATATTTTCGCGATTTTTATGATTTTGTCAATTGTGCGAGAATTAAATTTTGCGGTTTTGATATTGATACAATAGAAACCTAACACAAAAGGTTACTTTCGCGATTTTATGTCCACTCGCTAAATTCGCGAAAATGAAAACCTCGCGAAAATCTACTTTTACAGTAAATACCTGTGACAGGAAGTGTCAGTAATGGATCACAGTCCTCATCTTCCTCTTCTTTCACTCTTATATCACTCATAGCAGCCTGTGTTCCTTGCTTCTCCTTCCCTTCAATGTCTTCATCAGTTTCCTCTGACTCACATTCTCTCTGGCACTTCTCAAAATCTTCCCAGCTCTCAAATCCATACAATTCTTCACATTTCCGTGGCTGTTTCTTATTACTGACTGATTCCACTTCACTTGTCCAATCGTCGCTTGTCTTGCTTGTTTTCTTCTCGTTATCAGCCATTTCAATCTTCAGTGCGATGCATCCAATAGATTTCAAACTATCAAAAGGTTTCTATGGAACATAATCAAACACAGTTCAGTTAAATATAGATTTATCTTCTCTGGTGATGGAACCTTGGCTAGAACTTCATCATGTACCGGTCTGTCTGCATTTCACAAGATTTAAAAAAAATACCAGTTAGAAACTGAATATGTAATTATACATAAAGAAACACAGAAGAAGGAGGAAAAAACAAGTTTTCAATGAATTTTTTGAACTTCAGAAAAACCAAGATTTTCAATTGAAAACCAATAGAGGCCGTCAGCGTGATAATGTCATATGCCGCCATCTTGTGGGTATACGCTGCGACAGTCGTTCGAACAGCAAAATCACTGCATCAACGTGTGATAACAGCTGCGTGGCAAGCTGCGCCCTGCACGTAGTGTCCAATGCATGAACCTGCAGATCGTTTGTACCCACAAGATGGCGAAAGGCTGATGGCCTCTATTGAAAAGTTCTGCTTTTCACCTTGTATTTTAAAAAAACTTTGTCAGCACTTGGAAAATCTTGTTTTTTTTGTGAACTGTATCTTTTCAAGTTAGAGCAAAGGTTGCCTACTTTGAACATTCTAAAATTAAGTTGAAGTGCAATTCCAAAAACATTTTTGATGCGATCTCTCATCGTGATCAGCTCACCTCGGTTGTATTCCCCCCCCCCAAAAAAAACAACAAATTTGGCAAAGGCCAAAAAAGTCCCCCTTTTGACCCAAAGAGAGCATAGCGAGCACAAAAAAAACCATTTTATGCCTTTTTTGGTAAAAAAGGTCCAGATTTTGAAAAAAAAAGTCCACTGTTTCAAAATCCCCAAAGTCCATTTTTACAAAATAAATCCTGGTTACGGACCTGGCAGTGACTGAATTGCCACTCACAGATAAATAAATTATACTACTAATTTGGTCATGACTATAATGGATGCTTGCTGTTCGTATCTCTGTGGTGGTAGAGAAAATTAATGTTGTCAAGATAAGAAATCCGGGCTCTACTCCGCCATGTTTGGTACATGAATATGGGCTTTTGTGAACATGTAAATTAGTCATTGTGTAAATGCAGAGTTTATACTCATGGGGTACTCATGCTAGAATGAATCCTTGTCATTACCAACTGCGCAAGTTAGTGAATGTTGACCGACTGAGGGTGTCAGACCTATACCGGTCACTTTTGCAAAATAGCAAATAGCACGCATGCTCATTGCTCTCAGTATGCAAATACGATGGCGAGTTTGTACACTGATCATGCAAAAAGCGACTAGGGTAGGGTGTTAACCCCTGACTGCAAATCGTCCCGGTGTTCAAATGGACCCCAATGGAAATAAGCTTCAATAAAGGCTTTCTTCGGGTTATCCAGGGTTGTCAAAATTAACCCGAACAAATCAAATCAAAATCAAAGACTGAGTTTAAATGCATCTTTAGAAATGACAAACAATTGTGTGTTCTCAAGTAAGCCAGGGATTTTCAGGCGGGATCATGCGGGGTCGAGATTACATTACCGGGCAGGAAATACCCTGCCCGGTGCTCAAATTAAAAAAAATTTAAGTTATTTTTTCCGGTTTTAGTGTCTGGACTAGATTTAAATGCTAGGATCATTCATGGTTTGACCTAAAAAAAAAAAAATTTTGAACGATGTTTTGTGTTTTTAATATGAAAATTGATAATTTGTTTTTATGTCATACTCTATAATAATGATATCAAAATGCATTCAAATTCAATGCATTTTGATATCATTAATTAATAGAGTATGACATGAAAACAATAAAAACACAAAATATTGTGCAATTTTTTTATTTTATGTCAACCATGAATGATCCTAGCATTTAGGTCTAGGTCCAGGGACACTACAAAACCGAAAAAATAAATAACTTATTTTTTTTTTTTTTTTGTTGCATTTTTGTTGTTGCAATTTCGGTATCCGTTACCCGCCGAAAAATGTGCCGGTACCGGGCACAAAATTACCCAAAAATCACACCCTTATTCTCAAGTGGGTTTTATAGCGACCTGACAAGCATTTGTATTGGTTCGATCAAGCATTGAAGTGCTTTAAACTTTTGTACTGAATCATTCAAGCATGCTCAACCAGTTTTTCAATGTTCAATTGTAAAGTGTCTCTGGCCTTTAGTATAAGTAAAAACGGTTACTATGACCAGATTCTAGGGCTACTCATGACTCAGGTTTAGTAAATATTTAATATTATTATATCAGGCTTTTGAGCGATATTTGCAAAATACCCGGATGCAATACAATATTTGTTTAAATATTGTACGCGTATCTCGTACGCGCCGCACGTTACCATGGTGACAGCACCAACACACGTCATGATATACAACAGCACAACAATACAGACACCGTAACGGCTCACAGGCGATTTCGTACTGTATTTAAAACAAGTAAAATCACAAACTTAATTCGCTGCAATTCTGGATGATGATAACCTTAGGAAATTTAATTCTAATTTTCTCCTTTAAAATAACTTTTAACTACTTCTACTTGCCATTTTCTGACTTTAATAATATCAACAAGAGTACAACTCCACCTTCACTTACTTATAAAATCAAATATTGTTGTGAAATAATTAAATGCCCGCTCTAGTCAAAACGAGTCAATAGATGCTAATAGTAGGGTTTTCAGGTCAAAATTAAGTACATGCAGGAATGCTTTGAAATTGGTGTCAAATTATAGAGCTTGATGAGTACATTAAAATACTTTTTAAATGGGGGTGAATAGGTCAAAAACTTTTTGAGTTATACAAAATTGAATGTCGAAATAAGGCCCATACGCTGAAGACACCGGACTGTATTACAAAAGATACATGGCCCCAAATTGGGTCAAAATAGGAGTTCACAAAACACTGATTTGAATGCAATTTCATTATTCATTGAGATATAACCATACAATTTTCAGGAAATGTTACTTGGAATATATTATCTTTATTAACAAACATTTTACTAATGTGATGTCAATCGTTATCGATCTGGTTACCATGGAAACGATATAGGTCAATGACCTAATTCCGCTAAAAAGTGATATTTTGACATTATTAGTAGGGATGCCCACTGTCCATACAGTTTCCACTAGAACGATTTTTCATTTACTGTGTGCGTGCACTCACACACGTATTGTCTATGGAGAAACTGATCGATACAAGAAATCCCAGGCCTGTTAAATGGCGTACATAATTTGATCCAAATGTAGGCCTATATCAGGGTGGTGAGGGTGTTTCAAGAAATTCCTGATTCCACCGGAAAACATTAACCAAACTTTTTCCTGATTGGTCAGTAAATAGAGAGGACCTTCCTTCATGCAGAGATCAACTTTTTTAATGAAAAATTGAATGAGATGAGAACTACAACAGGTTGAAGTGACACCATTCTGTGCATCAGGTGTTCAAACGCAATTATTTCCGAATTTGGAGTGAATCAGACAAGCAAACTTACATAGTCATAAAATGTAACTATTTTTGAAGACAAAATGAACAGGATGTTAAGAAATTTAAGAATGTTTAAGCCTACATGCTGCCCATCTCAAATCATGCACTTCTCACTACCATGTCCATTTCATATGCTATCCATCATGGCTTCCATGCACACACAGTGTATTGCTCAATGTATTAAAGATAGCCTTTGAGTTGGAGCAAATTTCTCAAAATTGGTAGTGATTAATATTTCCAAACTTATGCCATGATGAAATATAATAATTTTTGAAGATAAAATGTGCTGACCGAAAAAGATTGAACAATGTTTAAAGGAGGATTTCGTGATCCTAGCATCCTCTTTTTATGAGATTGTTCAGTACATATCCACCAAAAAAACCTATTCCCAAAATTTCAGTTGATTCCGATT
Source organism: Amphiura filiformis (assembly GCF_039555335.1). Lineage (NCBI taxonomy): Eukaryota > Metazoa > Echinodermata > Ophiuroidea > Amphilepidida > Amphiuridae > Amphiura > Amphiura filiformis. The sequence goes on from NC_092642.1 coordinate 45,286,551, forward strand.
TTATGCTTATGCGAGTTATGCATGATTATGTGTATTACACTGCTCCATAGACAATGCGTTGTAATTTCGTTCTGGTGCACCAGAACGAAATTCAAATTTCACGATATATCTTTGCAAAACGAATTAATCTGCAAGAAATATTTTGTACATAAACATTATGTAGGGCTCCAGAGGTTTCCAGTGATATAAAAATCTCAACTTTTTTTGAGAAAAGTGGGGGGATGAGGCTGTGGATCACGAAATGCCCCTTTAAGACTACCGCCATTCATTTGAAATAATGCACTTATTGTTCATCTCCTCTATGGAGATATTTTCCATATGCCATCTATGATCATGCTTATGGTTTCACCAAACAAACCATGGGTTTTGAGGTCTTATATTTTTTGTTGTATGTCAACAAAATCGATTAAATTTTCAGGATGATCTTATTTTCATGTTGTTATAAGCAAATATAATGTTCCAGATAACGCTAGTTAATAAATACATTAAGAAAAAGTACCTTAAAATTGCACTTTCTGTTAGTAATCCTTTTTGGACTTTAACTTTTTAACATGTTCTAGAAGCCCTATATAAAACCGTAACACTCAAAAGGCCGATTAAGATTATTTAAACGCCAAAATGTTTCTTTCATCAATTACCAGCCAATAAGTTAGGTCTGAATCAATTTAAAAGTACTTCAAATTTTAGTGGACATGCCTATTATTAGCTACATTATTGAGATAGTATTAAATTAAAATTGCAGAAACTGTTCCTGTAAATATTATATTATAAAAAAACACAATTCCTGCAATCATGAAACATTGTCTGTATTTATTTTTCCTCTGGTAACCATGGTAACGATATTTTATAAAATAACCCAATTCTGCCAAAAGTCCATGTTTCGGTACTTTTCGGTCCAAATGGATTGAGGTAACACGATGAAACTGTCAGGAAGTGATGCTTATTTAAGGTCTCTTAAATAAATTGTTCTTTTAAACCTTGTAATATGGTTATTTCCTCTAAAAGTAGTTGCCATGCCAACCATAAATAGGTCAACGACCTATATACGAAACAACCACAAGATTGTCCAATCAGGGACCGGGTATGGTGACAGGTGCAGGCGAGGATGACTTCTTTTGAGTTTCAAGACCTGGGACCAAGACCAAGGACATCATCACCATCATCAGTTTTCTGATTTAAATTCCTCAAATGGAATATTTTGGAGGCCTGACAACAGCCAAGTACCACGAAGTAGCAGTATCTCCATCAGCCATCTTGACAACTTGAACCTGTGATTGTGAAAGGAAAATAAGAGAAATATGAGAAATAAATAAATAAATAAATAAATAAATAAATAAACATCTAGAGAAACAAATAAAATAACTAGAAGAGAAAGTCCAATTCATATCAAGAAAACAATGTATAGAAAAAAGGAATAAATAAAAGAGAAAAAAAATAATAGAAATAAATAAAAGATATTAAAAAATAATAAATTAAGATTTAAAAAATCACACTACAATGAGTCAATTTACATTAATATTATGCATAAAAAATCGAAGGTTTGAATAAATCATTATAAAGAAGCATCCAATATCCTACCAAAATAAATAAAGCTAAAAGAAATGAAATTATTTTTTTAAAAATCAAAAAACTACCATATAATCATAAGTTTTTTAAAGTGCCCCTACAAACCTCACCCCTACATGTATTTCACTGAATGGAATTACCCATCTAGGCACAGCGACAGTGTGTACATATGTGTGCCTGTGTGGGCTATACCATTGCCATGCATTCACAAGATGCCATGTGCATCAAGAACTTACAATGCTGAGTGTGTGTGTCCATGGAATTAGTAGATGAGAAGGAATCACAACTAACCATCATCAAAGTTCCAATCACATTGCCGACATGTACATTGACGTTTCTATGTACACGTCAACCGCTAATAGTTATATCATAATCCTCGGGATTATATCCCAACACGATGGTCATCGGTGACATAACATTTCTATGACATGACATTTTCAATTCTAAAGCTGCAGTCAAGCGACCAATGCTTATGGACTAAATGCGGCCTTGTGAGCAGGAAAGGGCGGAAATATGAATGCATTATGGGACAGATGGGATAACATAGCCAAAAATAATGCCTTGTGGGAAGGATGTATAACCAAAATCGGAAGCAGAAAGTCATATATTTGAAACATTTAGGGGCAAATTTACCTATGTGGGCGGTCTGGGGCACATGTGAAGGCAATTTGATAGAATTGATTTTCCGTTTGTCTTATGATAGAATCTGTTCCCATTTTTCGGAAACAATCGGAACAACTAGTTTTATACCTTTACATTTTAATTAAATTTGGGGTCAGCGAAAATACGATTATCCTTACAAAATGTAAAACTTTTTAAAAGTGTCTTTAGTCGAAAATACAACGTATTTTGATTAAATTTCCCAATATTTGTATTGTTTTGACTTCTCTGCATCTGAAAATGCAGACATCTGTTGCAAATGTTTATAAAATTCAGTCTAAATGAACGTTAAAAGTGCGCTTCATCAACTAAGGTCACAACAACCGGTTCCAAATTTGTTTGTGCGCAAAGATTTATCGCTATGAATTTCCAGTTATGCTACCAAATCACGCTGATGGCGGCAATATGAGTGTCCTCAAAAGGGAATTTGCTGAGTCCTCTTCCTTTGTAATGAAGAATAGATAAGCGGGATTAGTCACAGGCGATCGATTTCGTTGTGATTCCTTCTCATCTAATATTTCCATGGTGTGTCCTATGCAACTCGTTGAAAAAGCAGTTTCTATATATGATCGAAGTGTTGTAGTAAAATTGCTCTCCGCGCTTTATTCAAGCACCAATTATCATTATATTCGACATTTACGTAGTGTTTATATAATAAAGAAATGAAATATACTCACTCGTAAAATCAAATTGAAGGTTTTCATGTCGAGACATCTGCGTTAAAATTTGACAGCCCGTATCTCTGGTTCTACACAAGCTAGGAATTTCGAGTAAATTGTAAACAGGAAGTACATCCCTGCAGATCAAAGTAAGAAACCCGGAAAGGTGTCAATCACCTTTTCCGAGTGCGGAAACCACGACGAAGTCAGTAAGTCTCTCCCGAATGCTTAAATTTTGGTGCCGATTTTGCACTCCGAATGGGTTCGTGCACGGCTCGGAAAATATAGGCGGAGCGATGTAGGTTCATTCATAAATTTCTGAGGACTTACAGGGATGGCGTTTCTGTAATATTTTTACATGATCGGGACAAGGAGATTACAAGCTTTCCAGCAAGGTATAATTTGTCATGGTAGAAATAAAAATCACAGGAGTAATCGCGAGTTGGAATTGGGAGTTTTTTGACAAAATTTTGGGTTGGTTCAGCGCTGTGTGCGTGAGTGTCTTCACTCACGCACTGACCAACTGAAAACCCTACTAATAGTTCAAACTAAATAAATAAAATAAAAGATAAAATAATTAATAATTAAAAGTCACCTCGTCCCTTTTTCAAAATCTTTAACAGAAAACTAATAATCAAGTGCGAAGGGCCTTACGTAACAGCACAATTTCATAACACATTAATCTTTTATATGACTCTTGCAATTTGCTGACAATCACATAGGCCTACATGACATAGCTTTGACTACATTTGCCAACAATCATATGGTTTTGACCACAACAGTCAATTTTTGCTGACAAAATTGGGTAGGCCCTATTGGGGGGTGCCACACCATACCCCCTCTAGCGTCGCCCCTGAGGCTGAAGCCATTCAATATTTATACTATAACTAAGTACGCACTGCAGTCATGGCAGTAAATTATAATAGAGGTTATCCACTTTACTCATGCGTGACTTCTAACAAAAGGTCCAATTCAATGCACAACCTCGGAGTTACCTGCATGACTCTGGCGGGATATTTTGAAACAGCTATGGTTGCACATGCAAGTCCTAAAAACAAGGTATAGCAGTCGCTGATAGTAATATCATGAATAGAACATGGTCATGGATAACCTCTATTTTTTTAAGCTTACCTCTTCTTCTCCGTCTCGACTTGGACTAGGTAGGAGGACTGGTCTCGGAGGTTCTCAGGTTGGTTGATTAACAATGGTTAAACCATTTTCCGTCTCGCAAATGCAGGAATACCGGTTATAAATTAAAAGAGAAAAGGGAGAGAATTACAAAACTTTCAAAGTTTTATTTATCATTTGGTTGGAATTAAATTTGACCTGAAAATTGACCTTTTGCTGCCCTCTAGAATTTTATTTTCCTAATTTAGAAATAAGTTTTTTGATCAAACTATATGAAATGGCCCTTAAAATTGGAGAAAATATATTTTCTTAAATATCTCTTAAACACCATTGTCTACAATAAAGTTTAAGAATGTGAACTTGATTGAAAGAACTAGTTTTTATTTTAGATAAAGTTTTCACTAAACAAAACCCAAATAGGAGACGAGCTGTTTATAATTATAAATTCGCGAAATTGACGAACTATTGCAACATTTTAGTTTAGATTTTAACATGTTTTTACGATTGCCGGTATTAAATAAGGTTGGTTTGATCAGTACTTTTACAATTGTACCATGAAAAATCTGTTAATCAGTAGGTTTATAGTCAATCCTCTGTAAAAGGGTATGTGTGCATGTATTGCGGGTAAGCTTATATTTAAGTTATTATTATTAACATTTTAAGCTTTATCATGTTATTCAGATTTCCTTTACAAATTAAGCGTACTGCTAGCCGTCCAGCGCATATTATTTGCACAAGGTCCAATGCACATGCTTGACGTCGCGCACATATATGATAATACGTGATGGTTAAGCTGTCAAAGGAAATCTGAATAGAACTTTAATCATTATACACATGCACATATTAATCATACAGTACTAAGTATACTTACTTAAGACTGTCCTTTTTCACATAACGCAGACGAAGTAGGACCAACTTGCCTAAAATTGGTGAAATTTTGGCAAGAAATATCTCTGTGTAATCGTATGTGAGTCCCATATCACATCGTTATCGGCGATCATGTTTTTTATTTTTTCCAACATTTGCTCTAAAAGATACAGTTGACTCATTAAAATATCTATCATCCAAATTTAAACATCAACCGAATATTTAAAATGCGTGGCAAAAATTGAAAATACTGATCAACTGAAAACAATAGCAAAAGACTCAAATGCCTATTACTACCGTGTGTTTTGTTTTGTTTTATTTCTTCTTTTGCCTGGGTTACTCATTCAGTGGATGTTTTAAGGTTCGGTATCCTCTGTTCTTCCATGAGGTGAATTCTAAGATAGAGTAAATATTCTGTTGACGTTATTGATGCTATTTTGTTGAGTCAACTGTATCTTTTAAAGTAAAGGTTGCCTATTTTGAAGTGCAATTTGAGCCACATTTTTGATGTAATTACCCGCATGGTTGGCTGTGTTTACTTTTGAACTTCCATCACTTTACAGTGTCATGCTTGATCAATTTCTATTAAATAGCCGTCTAGCCATGTGAAGCTATCGGTGAGCAAATTTGAAGCTAGACTGCTTGAGCAACAGATCAGCCATCCTTGAAAATTTAAGGTTGGTCTGAACCCTGGAATTATGGAAACTTTCGGCCTCATAACTTCTAAATTGTTGGTCTAAAGTATATAAAAGTATACATATTTAGAATGGCAAAGACTTAATAAATAAATCTGTGAGATCAAATTTGGGCCAAAATGCCATTTTTTGCCCAAAATCTCAAAAATAACGGTTTTTGGCCCACTTCTTTTTTGTGCATCCTAACAAAAAAATCCTTGGGCCAAAATTTTTTTTTATTAATTTTTAAAAACTAGATCAAAATATCTAGGACCCGTTTTTTCATTTTTTTGAATTTTAAATTTGGGCCAAAATAGGGCTTTTTTATGATTTTTTTGAAAAATCAGTTTTTATCAACCATTTTTGGTGCAAATTTCTCAAAGTTGGTCGAAAAATGGCATTTTGACCCAAATTTGACCTCACAGATGAACTTATCAAGTCTTTGCTATTCTAAATATGTATACCGTATTGTTTGTAATAAACGCCCCGGGGGCGTTGCATTTTTCCAAAAGGGGGGCGTTTATTGGAAGTGAATTGTCAGTGAAAAAAGCTTTAAAACGAGATCTGATTGTGTTCGCCTGCGACCGCGGGCATGCACAGCCAGCAGTGACAAATGAGTTATGACCCGAATCTGTGAGAACCGAAGTGATCCCTTAATTACCTTTGACCCATAAAAATATTACATAGTGCTTAGGATGTCATAAGGAATATTCCTGGTGAATTTCAGCTTAATCGAACTTATACATGGATTTTGAATTTTTTTAAATTTATGATTGACCTTTGACCCCTTATTGCCTTAATGACCTTTGACCTCAATGAAAAAAAAAAAAAACCTTATGTACACCGACAAAATGCATTGTTCTAATTTTAATTAAAAAATGTTTAGTTGTCGAGATAAAAATTCTTGAAGTTATTTAGCTAAAAACAGGAAGTGACCCCTTAGGCCCTTCACAATTAATTCTTAGTTTCCTGTTTCATGGTTGAAAACCAGGGATGAGGCGACTTTTAATTATTAATTATTAATTATCTTTTATTTTTTTTATTTTAAAATAAGTGGTCGCAACCTACATCAAGCCATTTTGACAAGGAGCATGCATTTAATTATTTTATATGTTCGATTTTATACATAGTAATGGTACAATTAGGTTCTATGTTTATTCATCATTACAGATGATATGATCAAAGTCAGAAAGTAGCAAATGGTAGTCATTAAAAGTTATTTTTAAAGAGAAAATCCAAAATATAAATAAAATAATTAAATATTTTGCAATTCTCTACTTTGGACGCTTGCGTGAAACAGGAAACTAAGAATCAATTGTAATTGGCCTTAATGACCTTTGACCCCCAAAATAAAAATACCATGCATACATCAGGTAACACTAATTCATGTATGATGGTTATATTACTCTGGTCTGTTTACATTTTGAAATAAATTTTTTTTAAACATTTTTGATAATTTTGGTTTTTGACCGGAAGTAACCCCTTAATGACCTTTGACCCCAAAACTGTAGGTATCCTAGAGACTCTGGCTAGTAGCGATGCATATGTGCTAATGGCGAATCTCTGCTATGTAATTTGTGATTTTTTGAATATTTTTTACAAATTTTTCATACTTTTACCGGAGTGACCCCTTAATGACCTTTGATCCCAATTCTGTGAAGGACTTTTAGACACTGGTAATAGGTGATGCATGTGTGCAAGTGACGTCACGGTGCTATGTAAAATGTGGAAGAAGAAGCATTGTTAGTGAAAATCACGTTTTTGGCCACTGACCGGAAGTGAATAACCTTTGACCAGAAATGATCATGTGACAGTTGTGGCACCACTCAATGGTCCTAGTGACCAACTTTGATCAACATGGCTGAAAGCATGTGGCTACGATGGCTGATTAACATGATGTTGACAGAAGAAGAAGAAAGAAGAAGAACGCGGTAAAAAGAATGCACATGCAGCGCTGATAGCGGCTATGCAAAAATCGGGTTCAATTTCCCGATGGTGCTCCTGTTAAAAGGAGGGATTTACGACCATACAAGATAGCGGCGCCCACTGAAAATTACAATTTCGTGGGAAATACAACAAAATTACACCTGTAAGTGCATGAAATTAGTGAAATTTTACCATAATTAGGCAATGAATGGATGGGAGTTGAGTCAAAATAGGTTTTTCCCATGCAATTTAGCGATTGTGACTGCCACTACTGATGCCAGTTTTAAGCTTGCCTACACGATATGGCATGGAAATGTTTGCATTTTTGTCAATTTTTCACACAAAAATTGGAGGGGGGCGTTTATTAGAGGGGGAGCGTTTATTACAAACAATACGGTACTTATATGTGCTTTAGACCAATAATTTAGAAGTTATGAGGCCCGAAAGTTTCCATAATTCCAGGGTTCAGACCAACCTTAATATGGCTACATGTACTTGAGTTTTTACATTCTGTGCATGGAATGACTTTCATTCCGTTTCAGATTTAAGGTGACAAAAAATGATGCCTCCACCGAAAAAAATTATGACAGCGATAGATAGTTTACTCATTGTGTACCCAGGTCTCACCGTCAGTCTGAAACACTGTCAGTCCAAACCACTGCTAGTCTGAATGTTTAGGGTTAGGGTTAGGTTTAGTGTTAATTAGGTAAGCTTAAAATTCGGACTAGCGGTGGTTCGGACTGATGGTATTTCGGACTGACGGGTGTACCCGTGTACCCAATGGCATTGAAAATCGTGGGCGATGGGATTCTAAACTGGGATTACATATTTAGGGATTAACTAGTTGTGAGTGCTCCAGGGATACAGGGCATGCACTGCGCGTTTTGTAACATAATGTAATTTTCCCGCACAGGCAAGTCGGGGGTTCAGCGGCGGCAATTGGCGGCCTTGACTCCCCTTCTAACTTGTCCGTAATGAAAAAAAAACTTTATTTGCCACTTGTGCATGCCAGTCGAGGGCGTGTAATTTTTAAAATGTACCTGCCGACTCGCAGGATATTGCTTCCAATATCATTGGGCATTGCATTGAGACACATCGCAAGATTATCCTCCCATTCTGTTAAATATTCAAAATCATGGCAAAATGTCATTAGTTCATGGGAAATCATGCATCAAATTCATTACTTTATCTTAAAACTAAATGGGGCAGTCCTCTGTTACTCAATTAAATTACTATTATATGTTACATTGTAAACCTGATTATTAACATGATTTTTCTACTATTTTTATTAAAGGATAACTAAAATGGCATGCAAAGAAGAAGAACTGTTAAGCGCTGGTATCAATCCGGTTGACATAGCTGAAAACCAAACAAAAGATGACATGGTAGCGGAGGATTCAAGTGAAGCCAAACCATTGAATACAACTAAATCAAGTGACAGTGTGTGCGAGGAACAGGAAAGACTGGGAGAAAGTCTAGCAGGACTCACAGAGAATACGGTGGCAGCTGATGATTCCTCCAGTGAAGCCAAATCATTCAATACAAAAACAAGTGACAATGTGTGTGAGGAACAGGAAAGACTGGGAGAAAGTCTAGCAGGACTCACAGATGTTGACTCAAGTGCCACCAAACCATTGAATACAACTCAACCAAGTGACAATGTGTGTGATGAAAAGACAAGACGGGGAGATAGTGGTCCAGCAGGACTCACAAAGAGACAGTTACGCAAACTTATGAAACGTGAGATGTGGGCGAAAAAGAAGGAACAGAGAATGTAAGTATAGCCTTGGTATGGTAAAAAGATGTATCTTATATTTACTTCATTAACATGTAGCTTCCTTTTGCTGCAGATTTTGTCAACCTTTTTTCGATGGCTTTCATGTGTTTTAAAGGATGTAAAGAATGAGGAACATACTTTCTGTTGCCAACGGTAAAACTTTTGAAGTGTCTTGAATGTGAAGTGTATGGATTTTCTCCATTCACCCAAACTCAAGTTTCTCGTTCCCATGCGTTGACATGCCCGCAATGCAATACTCCAGTGTAAACTCATGCACCCACTATGAAAGACATCTTTCACACAGGGAGTGTGAATTTTAATGAGGTTACCTGAATGGGTAACATGACTCCATTTGAAATTTGCACCCCTTGAAGGGCATGCCTTCCATAGGGGGTGTATGGACTTCAACAGGAATAGCCCAATGTAAGTGAATAATAAGCCTCGAAATAAGCAGGTCTGGACTAGGAGCCACATATTTGAAAAAAGTGGCTCCTGGTCCTGTGATTATCAATTGAACCAGGAGCCATTTTTAAAGAGCTAGGAATCATTTTTTTGAAAGTATCACAATGGTATGTGTAACATGTCGAAAAGTCAAGACTAGTGAATTTGCATGCTTAAAGTCAGTTTAAACTTGTGGAATAAATGAACATGTTTATGGTTTTTTGTTTATCAAAATTGTCTGTCATCATGCCATGTGTACATTGTACAATGCATATATAAAATACAAAATTTGGGTGTTGAACTACCAGGTTCTATTTTTTGTTTTAATGTAAAGCCTGGTTCACAGCATTTTGGTGTGAACCAGGAGCCAAAATGTTATGACCATTGGGTAAATGGCTCATGGGTGCCTGCTTATTTAAAAGCTTGGTGAATAATGTGCATGTTTGTGCTCCATTTCTTGACAGAGAACTACGAAGAGAGAAGAGACAGGAGCGAAGTAAGAGAAAGCAGCAAGCTGGGGCTGCTGGCAAAGGATCAGGGGAAGAGGCACAACAATCGGAGTTCTTCCCCAGGAAGAAGAAGAAAAAGATGAGCGACCCAGATGCAAGCGATGTCAGAATTGCCATTGACTGTGGCTTTGATGATCTCATGCAAGAGGCGGTAAGGGAACAAATCAAAAGATCGATGACGTCCTATAAATGTAACTAGTTTTGTTAAAAAAATATTTAAAAAAACATTTTTGTGTGACAAAACCAAGTGAATTTTTACTCACTACAATATTTCGTCCTTTACATCGGAGGACTTCATGAGGTATGACTGATATGGTCACCTGATCCACTTTCCCGGGAGATGGGTTTCCGGTGATGCTTAGACTCATTTGCAGTCTTTAAAAGCGGATCATATGGATGGCTAAGGAAATATGTGCCCTCCTCTCTGTTTAAGGTCTTGGTCCCCTTCTTCTTATCTCCATGGCTTCTCGAACTTCTCTAGACTTATTGTTGTGCTCACGCCCAAGGATCTTTGAATCATCCCAATTAATAATGTGGTTGGCCCGGGCAACATGATCAGAAATTGCTGATTTGGTCTGTTCTTTTTCTGATAACTTGCATTCAGAGCGAGTGTACTTTTTGTTAGTGGCCTTATTGACTTCAGCTTTGTGTTCTGACATCCTGGTTCCAAACATGCGAGAGGTTTCACTGACATAGGACTGATCGCAGTTTTGGCATCCAATTTCACAATTGCCTGTTTTTTCTTTCTCGCGTTTGTCCTTTGGGTGCACTAAGATACGCCTGAGTGTCCTCCGATGTGAAGGACCAAATATTGTAGTGAGTAAAAATTCACTTGGTTTTGTCACACAAAAATGTTGTTTTGTTTATTTAATCAACAAACCTGATGAACTTATTCAACGTAGTTTTGTTTCATAGCTGAGTCCCTCCCTCCTTGTCTGTCATGAAACAGAAAGTTGATCCAAGTAACTGTACTGTTGTAGGAGCATAGGAAAAGCGTAATTAACATTTTTAATTCCTCTCTCCCTCCCTGAAGAAACTAGTGTTGTTTATAGGATGTCATCAATATTTTGGGTTCTTTTTTGAGTTTAACTCGCCGTCCAAATCTTGTTATTATTATTATTATTATTATTATTTTTATTATTTATTATTTCAAAGAACTTATAAAGCGTATTTCTCATGGATCAATGCGCTGTACAAAAAAAATAAAAAAATACATCAAAAATACACAGTATGGCATTAAGAACAACAATATATCACAGCATGGTAAAATATACTCCTAATTACATCAAAAATTTGAATAAAACAGATATGCGCAGCAATCTGAACCACAATTAAAATAATTAAAAATACACTTGAACCCAAATAGGGACATATATCATTATAAAATACATATTATTATCAAATAGCAATGTTTAAAAACTACACATGGGAGTGAATACCTGCAAACAGGTCTATGAAAATACATAAAAAGACCTAATATTTTGGAAACAGATAGGTTTTTAAAAGTTTCTTAAAGGATCGCACATTAGGAGCCTCGCGCAAATTGGAAGGCAAATTGTTCCATAACCTAGGTCCTTGAACAGAAAAAGATTTATCCCCATAAGATCTTTTAGTTTTGGGGATTGCAAGACGGGTGACATCTTGCATGGACCTAAGCCCACCACGGTTACAACTGTACTTGTGAAGAAGGTCCTGCAAATATATTGGCGATGAACCGTGAAGACAATTGTACACATGCACCAAGATCTTGAAATCGATTCTCTGCTGGACAGGCAACCAATGCAACTCTCGCAACAGAGGCGCAGCACTAGTGCGCTTGTTAACTCGAAAATGAGACGCGCCGCGATTTTGAAGCTTTTGGAGACGTTGCATGCCACGGTTTGAAAGGCCACCTAACAGAGAGTTGCCATAGTCCAGCCGAGAAAGGATCAAAGATCTTACTGCATGTGCACAAGTGGTTTGGTCAATATAACGGCGAATTCTTGTAAGATTACGCAGGTGGAAATTAATACTACGACACAGGGCGCTGACTTGCTCATCCATGGTAAGACTACGATCAAAAATAACACCTAAGTTTTTAATTGAGGCAGAGGGTGTGATTACAGATCCACCGATTTTCAAGTCAACGTGGATATAGCAGCTGCACATCTTGGAGAAGAAATCAAGAAAAGCTCGGTTTTTGAGTCGTTCAGCTTTAACTTGTTTTCAAGCATCCACGATCGTAACTCAGCGATGCATTTAGTGAGCCTAAGTTGGGCAGCCGCTATTTCCTCCTGTGACTTGGGATTAAAACTAACATAAAGCTGAGTATCATCAGCGTAGATATGAAACGCAACCTGATGGAGCCTGATGATTTCAGAAACTGGCTGAGCATAAGCCGTGAAAATCGGTGGACCTGCAACCGACCCCTGTGGAACACCATATTGCATTGGACATTTATTAGAATACTCACCAAGGACACATACTTTGCTACAACGATCTTTGAGGTAGCTTTCAAGCCAATCTTGAGCAAACCCTGTACAAATGTAATACCAAACTCCCTCTGCATTCGCTGGACAAGGATATTATGGTCAATTGTATCAAATGCAGAGGAGAGGTCTAAAAGAACCAACATGATTGCATTACCTTTATCCAACTCATTAAGCATATCATCTTTTACTCTAAGGAGGGCTGTCTCCATGCTATGAGATGATTTGTAAGCACTCTGAAAGGTTTCAGTAAGATTGTTTTCATGAAGATGTTTATTAAACCTTGACACAGCTGGATACTCTAATATCTTACCAAGGGTGGGAAGGTTTGATACAGGGCGGTAGTTTTTAAGTAAGTCCGGGTTGAGAGTGGGTTTCTTGAGCAACGGAAGATAACAGCCTCACGGAGAACAGATGGAAAAGACCCAACTCTGAATGAATTGTTGATAATAGACATAATAATCGGTAACAAAATATCAATACACTGTTTTAACAACCATGTGGGGATCGGGTCCAGAGGAGATGTTTTGTTTGGAAGTTTTGAGATAACCTTTTGACCTCCTCCTCACCAACATCAGTAAACATATCAAGTGTTGGAACATGAACTTGCGTGTCATCACAAACATTGGCACTAACATTAGCAGTACAGTTAACTTTGACATTAATGATAGAAGTTTGCTTATCAAGTTCAGACCTAATATTAGAGACCTTGTCACAGAAATAATCTGAAAATTGCTCACTAAGAGCAGTATGTGTACTACACGCAGGTAGTTTCTGAACAGAAGTATTAAGAAGTGAGTTTAGAGTACTGTACATGGATTTGGCATTGGAATTAGCCAAAGTTTCATTGAAATACTCAGTCTTGCTTTTCAGAACTAATTGATTCACATTTTCATTTTGTGCAAGATAGTTCTCGCGATCTTCAACCTAACGTGTTTCTCCATTTGCGTCGAGCTTTCTACGCTCCGCCAAGCAACCCTAACATCCTCAGAATACCATTTAGGGTTTCAGATCAGTTTTTGTGATCGCTCTTCTCTGGGCAATGTTTATCTAATACCTCGCGAACACTCTTGTTGTACAATTCTGCCTGCAAAGTAGGGTCATTTGCAGCAAGAACACACTGCGTAGCTTGACAAAGACCCGTAGCAACCGTCGCCTTGTCCAGATTCTTGAAAGATCTTGTTGTAATAATCCTTCTTTCCGGAGGGGGTTTCAACTTGTTGACTGTGCATTGAACCATGTGATGGTCTGAACCATATCTGAATGGCGACACAACGCAGCTAGACAATAGATCATCTTCTGGCCGACAAATAACATGGTCTAAGATATTGCCAGACTTGTGTGTTGCAGAAGTAACAAACTGTTGTAAGTCATGCTCAGCAAGAGATGTGAGATATTGAGAAACATCAGATTTCCACGGCTTATTTACGTGCACATTCAGATCACCAAGTAGAAGGGGTTTGCCGGGGAGCGTTGAAATAAAACTGAGAAAGTCGTCGAACTCTTCAAGGAATTGAGGAATTGTGAAACCATTCTCCTGGAAGGCGGAGGACGGTAGATTACGATCAGACGGAATGTCTTTGCTTGATCAGTAACACAAGCATGTTCAAAATGAGTCACAGTATCAATACCAATTGGAGAAATAGACAACTTCAAATTGGATTTACTAATTATAGCGATACCTCCATGACTATCACCAGGTCTATTGACATTAAGAAATGAGTACCCTGATGGAGTGCATTCGCCAATAATGACGGGGTCTTCCTTCTTAAGCCAGCTTTCTGTGATGACCAAAATATCAATGTCCTTGTCAAGGATATAGTCATAAACAGTGGTAGTCTTGTTACCTATAGACTGAGCATTCCAACAATGTATATCTAAGTTTCTCTTAGAGGTAAATGTGACATGTTTTAGATTATCATGATTCACGCCACACGATGTGTTACATGAAGTACCATTGTTCCTATTCGGTGTTACAAGAGTGCGAATCCTTCTTTCTTTTCCTCCACGACTACCACGCTTGCGCCATTGTTTGCGCCAGCTTTTTGTTACTTAATGCATGCATAGACGGAGGGCAATAAAGTTCGTGTCCATGACAGGTATCCGAAAGAATATTTAATGTTTCAAGTTTATTTCTTAGTTCAGGCGATATACCACAAGTATGAGATGGTACGCATCCAGTTCTATTGAGGAGAACAGTGTTTATTGACATTTTCACACTTTGTTATTCCAAATTATTTTACTGACTATTGGCAGTATAATTATTGACAAAATGCATAGGGCTATAGAGCTCTATAATCTAAGACAATTAAAAAACACTAGTTTGCGTATGCCAAGGTGCCTTCATCCCGGACCATCATCAGAGAAAAGAAATCGCAGAAAATAGCGAAAAGTTACGTACTTTTACAAGGCAAAAAGCAACTTTTCTAGGCATTGTTGAGTGTTGACATGCTGCCCTCAGGAAAGTTTCCCCTTACTAAGACCTAACTTTTGAGATGATTTGCATGTTGGAAGATACAAAATTTATCATAAGCGTTCATAAACTCGATCATCACAACAACTCGTAAACAAATCGTTCCTGAGTTTGATTGACAGGTGATGTCAGATGCAAACTACTCCTTTTAATTCCCTCCCCCCTCTCAATAATAAAAGGTTTGTCGCTCAAGCAGTTTTCAAAATATTGTTTTTTAGTAAAATAAGCTATGGGAAATACATTTTACTGTAGATTTAACTCAAATTACATTTTGACAGGGTTGTGTGAACTTGTGCCTCTGGAACTCTGACACCTAAAAAAAAACCCAGCTGATTTGACAGTTTTTGACAGATTTTTTTTCAAATTGGGACTCATTTTTAGGGGTTTCTTTTTGCAAAAAGTGACACATTAGAAAAAAGCGCAGTGATTTATAGTGCGCTACACGGGCACAACGCCTAGACGTTGTAAGCCTCAACACACTTTATAGGTTGTCACTGACCACTACTGCCCACATCATTCCATAAACCATTTAACAACAACATAGGGACTTTGCATCTTCAAGAGCGCACACCGTAGACATTCCACAAATGACCTTCGCAACCAGGATCAGCTCCCTGAGTTTCGTATGGGTTACAACAAGACAATTAGCAGTAGGTTCCTTGTCCAGGGGAATTTCAAGCTAACCCAATTTTTCCATGAGAGCGTACTAAACCACTGTGAGGGTTCAAACCCGCAACCTCTAGCACCATAGTCAAACACCTTATCAATTGAGCTAACTTGACTAAGAGTGCCACATCCCTGTGTACCTTGTATGTGTGTGTACCCCGTGTGCTGGCTACATCCTTGCCTAGTGCTAATCTCTCTCTCTCTCCACTCCAAGTTGTTTAAAGGCATTATCCCTATCAATGATTCGTTTAATCGGAAAATATACAAATAATCGAAAATCAGATTTGTATTGTATTGTGTGATATCATAATGTATCATATTGTATAGTATATGAAAACTGCATTGCCCAGTTGTTAAGGGGGTACTATACCCCTGGCCAATTTTGTGCCTATATTTGCATTTTTCTCAAAAATTATAGCATATTGGTGACAAGTAATACATGTATATTATAGGGGCTAGGACTACAATTTCTGTCCTGAAAATTCAGCAACTCAAAGTAAGTAGTTATTGATTTATTGATTAAATATTGGTTTCCCTCATTTTTGACTGTAACTCCACAACTGTTGTCTGTGCTGAAATAAAATTTCCAGTGCAGTAGCTGTAGTCCTTGCCCCTATACATGTATGATATACATATCTTACTTGTCCCCAATACGCTATGATTTTGAGAAAAATACAAAAAATAGGTACAAAATTGGGCAGGGGTGTAGTACCCCCTTAATGAACTTATGTTTCATACATTTTACAGGACATCACAAAGCTCAGCAAACAAATCCAGCGCAGCTACGCCAGCAACCGCACCTCAGACAAACCCTTCCAATTCTACATCTGCAACTTCAGAGACAAGACCAAAGCAAGATTTGAACATGCACTCTCTGAGTACCCCAAATGGGATGTACACTTTAGAGAACAGGGGGTCAATGAACTATTTGGCAAAGAATCTGTGGTGTATTTGACTTCGGAATCACCCCAAGTGCTGACAACTTTAGATCCAGAGAAGGTTTATGTTATTGGTGGACTGGTGGATCATAATCACCATAAGGTTAGTTGATACATACTGTGAGTTAACCCTATGAGAACTACCTGCAGATTGGCCAAAATGAATATTGTGTCCAATTTTGAACCAATCAAGGAGGGTATTAATAAGATCATCTGCAAATGCAAGTTTGACCATAAATAGTTTAAAGCCTAGTCATAATTGGCAATTGAAATGAGCACTTCAAGTTATCACCCATTCAGAAATGCTGTTCGGGTTCTGGTTCTGGTTCTGGTTCTGGTTGAGTCGGCATTGCCAGACATGCTGTACTTCACCAACTTCAGGGTCAAAGGTCTATGCGATTTAATGGCGTCAGCGTCGCGAAAAGAGCTAATTAATGAAGTTTATTTTGAACATTTCCCGCTCGCCGCTGTCACTGTCGTCTCGTCGAGGTCATTCCAGTCGGTCGTCGTTCTGTGGAAGTAGCTGAATTTGTGTACATCCTTCCTGATCAGCTCCCTTTTGAGTTTCCTGCTGTTTCCTCTTGTTTTCAATCCTGCTGTTCCACCCTGTTGAACATAGTCTTCCGCTCTAATTCCAACTTCCCCATTCATGATCCTATACATGAGCTGGAGTTTGGTGTCTTTTCTTCTGTCTTGTAACGCTTCCCATCCCAGCACTCTGGTCATTTCTGTGACACTGCTGAGTTGCTTGTAGTCATTCATACAGAATCTTGCTGCCTTTCTCTGCACTGCCTCGATGGCTACGATGTCCTTCTTCTTGTACGGGTCCCAAGAGCAACCAGCGTATTCCAGGATTGGACGTACCAGCGTTTTATAAGCTGTCTCTTTCATTTCTCTCGGGCAAAACCACAAGTTACGCTTTGAGGAAACCAAGAACTTTGTTGGCTTTGGATGTCAACTTCTGGTATTGAGCCTTCCAGCTCATCTTGCTATCAATTTCGACACCAAGGTATGGATGAGAGTCTACCTCTTGCAGCGGTTGTCCACAGAAGTTGTAACTTCTGTCGGGCGCTTCTTTCTTAGTTGATAGCTTCATGACTGAACACTTGGCTGGGTTGAATGACATCTCCCATTCCTCTTGCCACTTTTCCAACTGGTGTAAATCTTTCTGCAGTATGTCCATCTCTCTACTGGTCTTCCCAGATGTATATATGACGCAGTCATCTGCAAATAATCTAGCAGTACTCCTGATGTTGTTTGGCAGGTCATTTATGAATAACAGGAACAATAGGGGGCCTAGTACTGTACCCTGAGGTACACTAGAAAGCACCTCCCTTGGGGCCGATACCATGCCGTTGCATACCACCTTCTGAGATCTTTCAGTCAAGAAGTGTCTAATCCATTTCAGCAGGGATCCTCTGATACCATGGTGATCAAGTTTGCCAAGGAGTCTCTCATGGGGGACTTTGTCAAATGCTTTGGCAAAGTCTAAGATGGCCATATGAACTGTCTCATCATTCTCCATACTTTTAGTGAGGTCATGAGTGGTTAACACTAGTTGAGTGACAGTGGAGTGCTTGGCTCTGAAACCATGTTGGTTGTCCACCAAAATATTGTGTTTCTCCAGGTGTTTCATAACATGTGAGTGTATTATGTGCTCCAGAATTTTACTCACTACACTTGTGAGAGATACGCCTCTGTAGTTACCAGGGTTGTCTCTAGCTCCTTTCTTGAAAATTGCACAAATATTTGCCTCTCTCCATTGATTGGGTAGAGTTCCTTCCTCAACCGACTGTTGAAAGATGTCTGTGAGAACAGGGGTTATCTCTTCAGCACACATTTTGAGAATCCACGGTGGTATACCATCTGGACCAGGGGCCTTGTTTGGTTTCAGGTTGTTAATCTGCTTCAGCACGCCTTCTTCACCAATCCGGAGATCTGGAATGTCAGGGATGCTACTTCTTCCTAGTGATGGTATTCGCTTGTGTCTTCTTTGGTGAATACTCCTGCAAACTGGTTACTAAGGGCTTCAGCCTTCCCAAGATCATCACTGATTATTTTATTGTTGACTTTCAGATCAGCAACTCCTGTATCTTCCTGGCGGATCTTCTTTATGAAAGACCAAAAGGCCTTTGGATTTTCCTCCATAGAAAGTGTTAGCTTACCCATAACGTACTCTCTTTGGCGTGGTTCAACTCTCTTTTGACGGTTCTACAGAACTCTTTGTATTCTTCCCAGTCTTTCTGATCGCCAGTTCTTTTGGCTTTACTGTACATTCTACCCTTCTTCCTGCTCATTCTTCTGTGAGTTCTAGTAAACCAAGGAAGATTTCTTCTGTTGGATGACATTTTGGTTGGAACGTTCTCCTCCATCACTTGTTTGATCTTACTATCAAACATGTCCCATTTTTCTTGGACAGTGAGGTTGGCTTCATTTCTGAAGGAGTCACCAAAGATCTTCATGTCTTGCTTTATCTTCTCCACATCAGCCTTGTGCTTCAGGTAGATCTTGTGGGGAGGTTTCTTCTTTACTTGAGCAAATCCATTTAGCACCGATAGCACAGCCTCATGATCACTTAAGCCTGGTATGACTTCCACATTCTTGATGAAGGAAGAGTTGTTGGTGAGAACCAAATCAAGTATGCTGTTGAGTCTGGTTGGTTTGTCAACCACCTGTTCTAAGCCATGCTCTTGTACAGTCTGAAGCAGCCTCTCTGCAGTTGTTTTGGATGCGGATGGTTTACAATCACCGCCTTGTTTACCCAGTCTATGTTTGGTTGATTTAAGTCACCCTGGATGACTACGTCCTTGAGTTTGGAGTGGTTGTTGATGTTTTCTAACATCACCGCTTAGGTCTTCGACCGCTTCTATATCATCATGCTTGGGCTTATACAATGTTCCAAACAGTATAGGTCTTCTCCCCTGGATATCAAGTTGACACCAAAGCATCTCACTGTTTGTTTCCAGCTCTTGTCTACGGTTGACTGGTAGGTCCTTCCTGTATGCAAAAAAGACACCACCATGTCTATCCGTCCCACTAGATCTATCTCTCCTGTGCAAAGCGTATCCATCTGGCAGAAATTCAGCATTTTCTATTGAAGAGTCTAGCCATGTCTCTGTCCCATGGATGAAGTCCGGTTTTAGTTCATGAATCATAGCCTCCCATTCCATGACGCTTGTTCATGATGCTCTGGAAATTTATGTTCAGAGTAGTAAACAACATCTCTCTCCGCAAGTTCTTCTTGCTTGCGGGCTTCCTTTTATTTTTGGTCCTGTCAGTTTTGTCTCTGTCGTTGTCCCCACTCTTGTTGTCCTTGTCATTGTCTTCAGTGTCGTCATCATTGTCAGTAGTCTCTCCTTCAGTTGAAGAAAAATACGAGTTGGTGAAGCAAGTTATCTCACAGTGCGGACACAACCAGTTGAAAGATTTATTTGTGAGGGCATCATAAGTATCATTATCCATTCCAGCACAGGCACAGTGTGTCCATGCCCAGGAGGTTAAGACTGCGAGAGTGTGCGTGCCGCGTAGTGATATCCTGTTGGTATCAGACCATCGGCCAAATTCCAATCAACTTTCAATGGGTTCTGGAAATGCTTATGTATAGGGGCCTATAGGTCTATAAAAAGAAGTGGAAGTAGTTTCGATAAGAGAAATTAGTAATCTGGGTGATGAGCCTACACCATGTTTGTGTTTGTTTAATCATAATCACCATAAGGCATGCATTTAGCACCAATCCGTCTTGAAATGTTGGGGGGGGGGGGCAATCAGCCTGAATTGTCAAAAGGTTCTTCTTGTTCGATTTCAGGCCTTCAATATAAAATGTTTCCTTATTTTCTCTCACTTTTAGGGTGTATGCTATGAGCAAGCAGTTTCACAAGGCTGGGCTCACGCACAACTTCCAATTGCCGAATATATGAAATTTAAAGCCAGAAAAGTACTAACTGTAAACCATGGTGAGTTTAATACACGGATTTAGGGTTTCTCTACCGGAAGTCAATTTGTGCCGAAATTCCTTCCCACAATGCAATAAGCATTTTGCATAACAATAGATACAGCTCGGAGGTTAATCAATATTCTTTGTTATGCAATACACATATTGCATTGTGGGAAGGAATTTCAGCACAAATTAACTTCCGGTAGAGAAACCCTAAATCCGCCGCATTGAATACTAGTTCCAAAGGGCTATTCTAGAGCAGAGCACCCCCTATGGAAGACATAACCTTAATCAGCTACACAGGGAGATTTGAATTTCAAACGGGACTACCTGAATGGATGACTCCATTTGAAATTCACACTCCCTGTGTGGGAGATAAATGTCATATCTTCCAAAGGGGATGTGTGGATTTCACCTGGAAAAGCCCATAACAGGATCTTCAACTGCATGTGAACTTGAATAACTTGTACATGGGCTTCAACATGGAATGTCCTGCTCAGCTTTATTCTATCCAAAACAGCTAAGCACCTCATCGGACTTCCAGAAGATGAGCTCCTATTCAGTATTGACGTACGTGAATATTTTGCCGGTCATAGAATCGAATCGTGCGCGTGAAGTTAATTGCGCAGAATGGACACATACGCATACAAGGGCGGTTTGTTAGCACGCTTGTGGTGTAATTACGAAAAAGCATTAGCATCACTATCTAACAATGGAGCAAACCAATGTATAGACCAGGGCTCACCAAGGGCAAGGCCATTGCCTGCCCCTGTTCAGTTTTGGCCTTGGTGTTCCATATCTTTTTTGTCAACTTCAGGGCATTCTTCATCACTTGCTGGCCTTGGTGCCCTTCTTTATTTTTGCCCAGTGGCCTTAAAAATGGGTGCCCCACAAAATTAAGATTTGAGGCCTGTTATAGACCACCGTGGTACCCATCAGTTTTCACTGATAATGGATGAGTCCGACACATCAAAATTCAACATAAGATCCAAATAATTTATAGATTATCAGATGACGTGAGTATAGTCCCACCCGCTTTTGGGTGAACATTTTCAAAATTGGGGGTGGGACTATACTGAATTTCAAAAAAAAAAAAAAAAAAATTTTATTTTTTATTTAATTTTTTCGGTTTTGTGTCCCTGGACCTAGACCTAAATGCTAGGATCATTCATGGTTGACCTAAAAAAATAAAAAAAATTTCAAGATGTTTTGTTATTTTAATATGAAAATTGATAATTTGTATTCATGTCATACTTATTAATGATTTCAAAATGCATTGAATTGGAAGGCATTTTGAAATCATTAATAGAGTAGGACATGAATACAAATTATCAATTTTCATATTAAAAATAACAAAACATCTTGAATTTTTTTTTTTTTTTTTTTTTTTAATTTTTTTTTAGGTCAACCATGAATGATCCTAGCATTTAGGTCTAGGTCCTGGGACACTCCAAAGCCGAAAAATAATAACTTTAAAAAAAATTTAAATTTTTTTTTTTTTTTTTAATTTCTGAAATTTTCCGAAGTTTGGGGGTGGGACTTTACTCGAAGGTGGGACTATACTCGCGTCAGTACGGTAATTGTATAGCAAGTCATTAACTATATATTCTGGACATTTCAAGAGTATCCAGTGTTACCTTTGAAAGAGGCGGGTTTTTGAATGATAAATAGACCTAATGGGGAAGTCCTCCTTTGGTCTGTACACTAGCGCGCTCGCCCAGGGTCATGGGTTTTGAGTCCCAGCAGGAAGGGAAGCGGCTCGAAAAGGCGCAGGATACATTCGTGAGCGGTTTATGACACCATGTGTGAATAATCTGGTTCTGTTCATGCATTATAATTGTGGGGCCAACCAGTAGTCGCCGAGTAGTTCTGGGCAGTGCACCATTTAACTGTAAAATGCCTTTTTAAGGCCTTTAAAAATGCCTAGATATGCCCTTTTTTAATGTGCTTCCTGCATATTAAAAAAATATCACTGAAATGTTTGCTGTTAATTATGTTGTGTTTTATTTAATCTTATGCTAAATATTTTGCATTTTGTGTGATTCCATTTGTTTCTAGTATATGAAATCCTTGTAGCCTTCATGGAAACCGAAGACTGGAAAGCAGCATTTGACCGAGTAATACCTCAACGAAAATTCCACATCATGTCACGCCGTGAACGGAGGCAGATGAAGGCTCAGTTGAAAGATAGTGAAAAGGATGACGGGAATAATGAGGTTGCTGAAATGGATTCTGCGGATGGTGATGAGGGTGATAATGGACAGGAAGTAGTGCATGATGGGAGTCAAGGTCAAGGGTCATCAAATGAACTAGCAGCAGATTCTGGTAATCAAAATGGAAGTCATATTAAGGATTATGATGGATCTAAGAAAGATAATTTTCAGGATGTTTCAAAAATAGATGACAGTGAAGCAACAATTCATCGGAAAGATGAATTAGAACCAACAACTAGTCGTAGTATAGATACAATTCTACCACCACAAGTGCCTGCAGATATGTCATTATGAAAACAGAAAACCAGCATATCATGGGATGAGATACATACACTGCAAGTTTCTTATTGCGGCCGCCTGCACAGGCACACTGTCACCGAGGTACCTGACTGGTGCACACAAAGTACCCACATAGTACCAGTGCTGTTACTGTACAGGACCCACCAGCAGTGGTACTACACTGGCTCCCCTGGTACTGCACAGTACCAGCAAAGTACCTTGGCAATGTGTACTTGGCAATGGCGAACCAGAGCAGGCAGCCCCAACAGAAATATTGCAGTGTATAGACGAATCCGACGAGCCACATTCCTACACCTCACTGGCGGCCATAGCTGGGGGCCATCCATCCATTTTACGCGACGCCATAGGCGTGCAGCGTATGCCGCTCCTGTGACGTGGCTCAAATGCTACACGCTCCGATGCGCTCATGATAGTGGGCATGTTGGATCACAATCCAAACGAACTAAGCTAGTTTGGCACGGATGGCCTCCAGCCATGGCCAATTTAATCCTGACCATCACTTGGCTCGTTGGATTCATCTATATATAGAGGGCCTTGAGTCAGAACTGGTTATGTCCATAATGGCATTTAGATTTGGTCCATCATTTTACACCAGAGTTGTGTAGAGAGAATCATTGTTTTTGCTGTGATTTCTGATTTTTCAGAAAAATTCACTCTTTTAACACATCAATTTTGGATAATAGCCAGTTCCGGTTTTAAGCCTTTGATATATTCTAGAATTATGACGGGCCTTTCGAGGTGAAATCCATACACCCCCTGTTGAAGACATGACCTTACTCTCCCACACAAGGAGTGTGAATTCCAAATGGGGTAACCTGCATAGGTGACACCATTTGAAATCTACACCCATGTGTGAGAGGTTAAGGTCATGTTTCAATAGGGAGTGTGTGGATTTCATCTGGAATGGCCTAGTAGGTTAGGTCTTAAATACAGTCGGTGACATAAGTGCAAATTGAATTAAGTGTGTGTAGGGACTGTCTTTTGAGGAGAGCGAGAGTAATCGCTCTCTACTGCTCTCCTTAAATCTGATATAGACGAATCCAACGAGCCAAGTCATGGTCAGGATTTGGTCGGCCATGACGGGTCCCCGCATGCACCACACTGGTGTAGTGACTGCCCAATTGGGTGGATTAAAGCCGCTTAAAATTCGATGTTAGATTCTTTTGTGTTGTATTCTGTCATTATTCTTTTGTCTAAGTGTAACACAGGTGATAGAATGCAGTTTAAAATACCCTCCAAGGCCGCACTTTTTCACATTTTATGTGAGATTGAGTCGACGGGGACCCAACTTTGGCAGCCATTAAGGTATAGGAATGCGTGAATTTGGATTCGTCTATAGGAGAGCAATTTTTAGCTCTTCTTAGTTGAAAATTCTCTCCTTACAATTTACATTCTATTGTAAATGCTCTTATTAAAACAGCTCTCCTGAAAGGCTCCAGAAGAGTTATTTAATGCTCTCCTGCTAGTTCCAAAAGACAGTCCCTGGTGTGTGTGCACTTTTAAATCACAAGCATTCACTCAAACAGATGTCTCAACATTTTGACATCGCTGAATACACAGTTGGCCCAAAGCACCATTGTCTACAAATGAATTGTGTTGGTGTTGCGGGGTTTTGTTTAGTTTCTGGAAGTGCTCCATTTGAACCTTCTATTGGTAGATACTATGAGTTATTAGGTGAAACGGAGGTATCGGTGTCATACTGGATTCAGCCTTAGGCTTCACCCAGTATGACACTTTGCGCATGATAATTTCCCGTACCATACCGACGCTGAACCTAATAATGAATTTATCATACCACTAAGTCATTCTAAATATTGAAATAATTACGTTTTTGTATATTTAAATTGTTGCAAAATAGGTCAAACATTACAAGAATTAGATGACTGATCCGCGTATTACGTATTGCGTGCATTTTACACGCCCGGTTTACGCAAATTGCCTTTATATGCATGCGTACCTGGTCATGCACTCGTATCGTGCTATAGATATAAAGCGTAAATATGCCCTCACTGACTAGATATGAAAATATATCTGGTTAGCGGTATTCTTTGATGTTTCTCTTAGTGGTATGATAATATAGTTTCCTTGGTTGGCACTAATCATCAGGGTTGTAGCTAGACCAAGTTGAGTGCCGGCTAATTTTACTATCCAATTCATGAACCATGAATACAGGCTCGGGCACAATCTTTTAAGTGAATTTGAGGGATCGGGGAATAGGCTATGTGGGGGTATCACCCCCTCCTAAAAACGTTGTATTTTTTGCTCTTTTATGATGAAAAAATCATTGGTTTAAAAAAAAAAAAATTCTTTAATTTGATTGCTGCGTCGTAGGTCCTTGACAGGTTGTGGCGAAGTCCCCCTCCTCTGTTGAGCGAAGGTTCCTCAAGGACCTACGTATACTACGCAGCAATCAGGAAACTACCCCGGCGACTCTCCTGTGACATACCATCAAGTGTGTCACAGGTCAATAGTCAAGAACCTGATCAGTCAGCCTGATGATGCGTCTTGGATGAGACGCGATACTGTCGCTATCAAAAATAGTAAGTCCAGATGAACAGATTTAATATTCATTTTATTATGTTTATCTACCTGGATGACTGAGAATATTCACAACTAAATCTTCCACATGCATGTGTGGATTAGCCCAATATGCTTCACCTCTAATAATAAGAGATGAATAAAAATAAAAGTCCTTGAGACCACAAATTGAAGTATTTCAAAAGATATTTTATTACACTTACACTTGTAGATCTGTATTTCCTGATTGGGCTACTCCAGTTGAAATGCATTGACGTCTATGGAAAACAAGATCTTTGAACTTCAGTCCCCACAGGGAGTGTGAATTTCAACTGGTGTTACCTGAATGGGTGACTCCATTTGAAATTTATTCCATGTACTGGTGGGAGATTAAGGTCATGTTTTCAATACAGGCTGTATGGATTTCAGCTGGAATGGCCTGATGTAACTACAAAAATAGTGATGAAATATAATACATAAGTAAAACTTAACACGATCTTAGTTGAAGGAATATTTTGTGATTCCAGGATCTTCTTTTTATGATATTTTTCAGTAAATATCCACTAAAAAAATCTTATTTCCAAAATTTAAGTTGATTTTGATTTTGCGTTTGTGAGTTATGCATGATTATGTGTATAAGACTGCTCCATAGGCCACTGTGTTGTAATTTTGTTGTGTTTTAACCAGGTGGTCAGTGTCGTGCATTTTCTAAATTCAGTAAATTTTCTTTGTCAGCAGTATAATTGAATGGGATTATTTTGAAATTTTAAAATGCTTAAAATATCACAAACAAGTAGGTCTATGTTAATAAATAATATTAATACAAGCTAAAACCGGTGGGGTTCGATAATGAACCCCACAAAACTAACCATCAAATTAATTAAATACAGTAAAATGTGATTATTACTGGGTGAGAGTCGCTGTGACAGTTTTAAATCCGCCGTGTTGGTTAGGCTCTGATGATTATTCAGTGTGCAAATTGAATGGTGTGTATCAGTGATCACGGCAGCTGCGAAATTCAGTCCCGATTTGCTTCCGTGTTCCGATTGTATGGAAATTGCCATACGGCTGAGCAGTTTTGCCGGCTCTCTCTGTCATGCCACTCGCCACCTGGTTTTAACAGAACATAAATACAAATTTGATGATACTTTTGCCAATCGAATGAATCTGCAAGAAATTATTTGGACATAAACATTATGTAGTGAGGGCTTTCCTCTGGTTTAAAAATTTGAACTTTTTTGAGAAAAGTGGGGAGATGAAGATGTGGATCACGAAATGCCTCAATATAATCAACACTTATTGATAGCCTTCATGTCCATGGTAAAAGAGTGTATCTTCTAAATATATCACTAACAAGTTACTTCTTCTTACCATAGTTGAGGTTAATTTTCCTATATGTGACCATCCATCTCAAACCGCTCGTAAAGTTGGCAAATTGTATTTCGATTTACAGTGCAAAATATGCATCGAGGTTATATTCATATGGCCTTAATATTTGTCCGACATGTTTCTCATTTTAGTCCAGTCAAACACCAATCTTTAATCCTATTGTTGAAGAGGATAATAAGCTTATACTTATGTATAGCATTAGTAAAAAGCTTAAGTCTTTGTTTGCTTTGGCTAAATCCTGTTCAAGTGGTGGGTTAACCAACAATTAACAATTATTTGAAGATGATTTGGGGATGATTTGAAGTGACCGCCAATTATGACCATTTGATATTTAATACCAGCAATGTGGAAAAAAAGAAATAATGTAGCACCAAAATAATGTACCCTTTTACTGAAGGAGTTAAGTTTAACAAGTTATTACTCCGCTTCTGGATATAGTTTGAAGTCAAATGATATATCATTGTAAAGCTTATGATATGTATTTTCTAAACACGGAAGAAAACAAATTTGACCAGGGCCGACTTTACGAGCGTTTCGAACTGGACAGTCACATATGACTTGTGCAGAATCAACTTATTACATACAAGTTACATCATTTCACCATGTGAGGGCTATTGAAAAACATTGACCTATAAGATATGACAGTCCTTCTCACACACATAACAAATGCATTACGATCAAATAAGTTAGACAACATTTGATTGAATGGACTGCACTGCGCATTGCTTACGGTGAAGAACTCCAGTTCAAATCCTTTGTTTGGAGCCAATCAATAATTTCATGCACAACCTCTATATTCGCACATTGTTATTTTTGCAGTAGCAGCTTGGAACGCGAAAATAAATGTAGCGCTAAAACTTCCCCTTTTACAGTACATCAAAATAACACTTGCATACTATTTGTACAAATTCCATCACCAATACAGTTTTATTTATACATCCAAGATGTAGCAAGAAATACATGAAAATATCAAAGTGTGAAAAATAATATTCCAATATATACAAAATGATGATTTAAAAAGCTAGTAATAACATATTGCGCATAGTGTGCTTTATATTGCAAAAATCTGAAAAAAGCATAGTACAAGCAGCAAGAATTACAAAAACAAAGAAAATTTGATCAACTGCAAACCAGGTCTCGATTTAGAAAAGTTTTCCATGCAAAACTGCATGCAGTTTTCATCTATGCGTGTAACTTTGCTAATGTGCATGTACTCTTCAGCCGGAAAAAAAAGCTCATGTAAATTTTATTTTCTAAATCGACCCCTGCCGCAAACTTGCATTTTACTTTTGTAAGACACAAGCAGCTCATACATTTGTGACACAATCTGGTCCATGGGGGCCAAAGGAGGCCTTTTTGAAAATTGAGTTACTGTAATTATTACATTATACTGACAGGCTATCATTTACTGAAAACACCAAAGGTCTAGCATATTTGGTTCTAAAGTTGTGCAGTTTTTTAATGTCTATTTTCTTATGTATTTTATTGTTTTTTACTCCATATTTTTCACTTTATCTCAGTTTCAAATTTGCCGCCTTTGGCACCTATGGAGCAGATCATGTCACAAAGTAGTTCCTACCGACAGTTCAAATAGATAGTATAGAAAAAGACATGTAAGCCAGTATTGACTTAGTAATAGCCCCCTCACTCAATCTACCATGTAGTCATCATGAGACCAAATGTGACCGTCCACCACAATCGGCATTTTCACTTTTAGACATTGGAGAGGCAACTTTTCCTCAAAATAAGCTTTGACATTGATATATTACATGTCCGTCCCTGTTGCCTGTTTGTAAGGTAGTAAAAATAAGTAAGAGTTGGAAGTCTTTTGACCATATCTCAAAACAAACTCTGACCATTTGTGGTGGACATGGTCACATAATTATAAGACCAGAAAAGTGATATAAATGTTGTACTTGACACCCATTTTTGAAAATGTATAAATCAGGAAAAAAACAAAGTAGTTTACTTCATTAAAATACACTGCATATAAATGTGGAACTGAAATTTATACAGTTGTCAAGGACAATACGAGAATATTTCAGAAACAGGTGCTTGAATTGCTGTAGTAAACCAGGGACCATGTATGAAAGGATTGGAAAAGGCTTATTAATGGCTAATGCTCTTGCTATCGGATTTAACGACCTTTGATTACATACAAGTTGCACGATGTTCGATTTCTTACTATTTACACATGTTGCCCTTCAAAATACCGAAAAACCATCAAAATTCCAACATTTTCTAAATTGTGTAAAATGTGTTATCATTTTTCGAACATAATTTCTGTGTATAGCATTGAGAATCATTTACATAGGATTTGGAGACAAAATGTGATAATTTTGTGCTGGGATTTGTACCAGGGTCTATCGATTAATGTATTATGGATGCTTGCTCAACTGAGAATAAGTTGTAAACCAGCAATTTGGGGGGTGCTGATTTTGAAAAAGTGGACTTTTTTCCAAGGGGGGGTACGATTTTGTGAAAAGTGGACAATATTTGGACCTTCTTTGTCCCAAAAGCGTAAAAAACTGATTTTTTTTATGCGCTACTCTCGCAAATTCTTGCGTCACGGGCCTGAATGAGTGCAAGCCGCTTTCTGTCTCTTCATACACAGTCCCTCTAAGGTAAAAATTGACGTCAAATTGTGTTCGAGTTGCAGTATTAAGTAATGTGCATACCAGTCAATATAAAATTATATACATAAACATTCCCTTCAACTTAAACTATGGCGCAAAAGAGTATACTTTTTCCATCATAGGCAAAAAGTATTTTTTGTATACGTGCAAGAACATTGTGCGTTTTTGTCATTTTACCGCAATTGTGTGTTTCAATTTTTTTTAATTGCTTCAAGGACCCGTCACATTAGAACATTTTCTTCTTTCGACGAACCTTGAACGAAGATTAAAAATCGTTTTTTCCTAATGTGTACGCACTTTTCTTCTTTCGACCAAGATGAAAATTGCTTCGTTCAACAAAGCTAAAAAGGTTGTTTCGATGAAGGAATACTTCGTTCGACGAAGCTAATTTTGTAATGTGTATGCTTGCTTCGTTCGACGAAGGAAAGTGATCATGTGACAAGTGACCTTCGCCGGCTTTAGCAATAGCCGGGCGTTAATAGCATGCTTAATTAGTTAATCAAGATTAATTTATCTTCGTCGAAAGAAGAAATTTTCTAATGTGAACAGGACCAAGGACTTGTAACATAGCTTAAAATGTGTACATTTACCAATATTTTTATAATTCATTTATAACACAATTTTGCCCAAAATATCACTTACGATGTTCTTGCACTGACCCAAATGATTCATGTGCTTAGTTATAATCACAAAGATGTGATCAAATATCTGTGTATTAAGCTTGGCTAAAAAAAATGTCAGGGAAGAAATAGTCTGCATGATAAAGCAAATGTTATTATCCTCATAAACTTCTTGGGACTGTGTGGGAACAACCCTTGTAGACTGAAAAGGGTTTAACTCAGGGATTTAGAGAATTTTAGGTTAGGATTAGCAATATTACAGGATTGTAATTCTTTAGGATTTTTCCTGATTTCCTGGATTTTTTGGTCCTTAATTTACAAAATTTGATTTTCAGCCCAATTTCACACTTTTTTCCAGGATTTTCTACTATCAGGTTATTTCACAAGCTTTGAATCACACTCCTGCAATAAGGTTTGGGTCCCGGGGGGATCACTCATGTATAAAAGTTGTAAGCATCCACGTGAATTGACTTTCAAAAATGACCCTAAGCTAGGATGTCGAAAATTTGTCAAACTGACCCTAAACAAGGATTTGAACTGAAATAAAAACACCCTAAGTAAAGCAAGGAATTGTCTTGAAATTTACCCCTAAAACAATAGACATTATAAAAACACCCTAATCGAGGAATTGGTTAGAAATTTGCCCCAAACAAGGATAGACATTGCGTGTGTCGGTACAGTGATATCAGTAAGCTTAAAATTGGCAATGTTGAAGTCGGCTCCATTTTTAAAATCTGGTTGGTAAAATTGCTCAGAAACCACTCTTTTGTGCCGAATAATTTGATAAATATGTCACCACTAATGTCCGTTAATTGGGTAATTTTATAAAATTACCCTAAGCGAGGATCATCCTTTAAAAAAACACCCCTTCTTTTACTAAAATGAGTGTTTCGAGACCCTAATCGCGGATCCGCACGGATCCTCGTTTTGCTTTTCAAAACCACCCTAAATCTGCGTTTTCTTTCATGCGGATGCTTACAACTTTCATATATGAGTGGCCCCCCGGGGTTGGGTTAGGATTAGAGTCAGGGTAATGTTAAGGGTTTGGGTTAGGATTTAGACTTAGCTTAGTTTGGGCTAGGGCAAAGTTCAGGGTAAGGGTTTATAACCAAGTTATTGGGTTTATCCCATTGTCTAAATCCGAACAATGGGCTATTCCAGTTGAAATCCTTACACCCCCTATGGAAGACATGACCTTGACCTTCCACCGTAACAGGGGATTTGGACTTCAAATTATGTCGCCTATTCAGGTTACTTCATTTGAAATTCACACTCCCTGTATGAAAGATTAAGATCATATCTTCCATATGGATTTGAACTGCCATGTCTTCCATAGGGAGTAATGGATTTGAACTGGAACAGCGCACATGCAAGTGAACTGTATCATCTGGGCACCTAATTCAATCATACCCGTATAATTTCATTAAGTAAAAGTGATCACTTTTATGAATACACAGCAGAATTGTGTCTTGGTAGGAAACATGACAAAACATAAAGGAAATTACTAATAGTGTTTATCAATGATATAAATGTCTTTATAATCCATGTTACATATCTATATAGTCTACAGGGTCAGTAGCCCTGCTATGATCATTGTGTCATCCGATCCCGTGATGCCATCATGCTTTGGGATACTTTTCCCCTTCCAAACCACCCCTAAAAAAGCACCCTATTGATTTGAGAAGCGATCAAGGAGAACAATAGTTGCCACACTTGTGAATAGACCACTTGACATCATTGTTTATCAACAAAGGTGAGGGACCGTCTATTGATATGCTTGAACGAACCGCTGCACTGTACAATGGCTTTTTAACTATATAAAATGTGGTGGGCGATTTAAAATCCACGCATGCACGTGCCCTGAGCAAACTACGATGCGTACGCACACCACAGGGCAAAGAACAATGGAAATTGTCATAATTTGCGAACATACTGTCGGGCAATGTCGTCACATGTCAAGTGTTCTATTCAACCCAGCATACCGCATCCGAGTTGCACAGGTCTGCCATTGCAGTCAGGGTTGCCAAAAATGTTCAGCCCAAATAGCGGGTCAAATAATCGAAAAGTCGCTCAATCTTTGTCTTGACCATTGGTTTCTATGAGACTGCAAGCAAGCAAATTCCTGGGCCCCAATGTTGAAAAGTCACCCACTTTTTTTCATAACCATTGGTTTCTATGAGAAGGGAAATGGTCAAAAATCACAGGGAACCTTCAAAATTCTCCCAATTGGGCTACCAAATCAAGTTTGGTAACCCTGCTTCAAGTACTTTATAAATGCTGCCCTCACTTACTGTGCCAGTGCTAATTCAAGTTATTAAACCCAGGCCCATAACCAGGATTTATTGGGGGCTGATTTTGAAAAAGTTGACTGGGCGGATTTTGAAAAAGTGGACCTTTTATTCAAAATTTGGACCTTTTTGTAATCAAAAATGCATAAAAAAACCTATTTTTTTACTCGCTACACTCGCATAATGGGACTTTTTGAGCCAAAGAGGGGACTTTTTTGGCCTTTGGCCAGTGGGGCGTCTGTCCTCTCGCCCCCTAGTTATGGGACTGATTAAACCCAAAAACAGTGGTGTGCATATCATTTTTAGGTTAACCTGATTATAGGCCAAAATAATTTAAATATTCCACACTTGAGATAGGGAAGGCAACTCTAAAGGTACAAAAAAGGCCTACAAATCTTAAATATCTGGCCAGCATCCCACTAGAAGAAATCCCCCTTGGCTATGGCACTGATTAGGACAGATCAGTCTGGTCAGTGGGACAACTTTGCCTCCCTTTGAAATTGTACCCAGTATATCTTACTTACATTGCTCTTTAGTTTTAGCCACATTGGTGATACTGTAAAAATAGTGATGAATACATCTATTACATGAATGCCATTCAAGACATTTTTTTACACATTACCTTTGACATTAACAATTCAGGGCAAACTAATGTAAATCTTACTAAAGCTTAGCAATGACACAGTTGATGTACATATAGCAATTTTCACCTCCGACTATTAAGCCGCACATAAATCCATGCCGAATCCATGGGAGTATGTGAGTGACATCATTTATATATAAACTAGGTTTATGAAAAGGAAATCTATATGAACATGAATGAATGTAGTAGGAACTTATCATTGAATATAGCAATAGCTGCCCTATAGACATTGGAACAATTTCTGCATTCTATATATTGTGCACATCTGATAATATGACACCTGGCAGCTATATATGCAATCTTGTGAACACATTGTTCCCTTGTGGTAAATAAAT
This sequence comes from Amphiura filiformis, assembly GCF_039555335.1. NCBI lineage: Eukaryota > Metazoa > Echinodermata > Ophiuroidea > Amphilepidida > Amphiuridae > Amphiura > Amphiura filiformis. Next base: position 45,320,178 of record NC_092642.1, read on the forward strand.
AATAGGCACTATAGTAAAAATTTCATTTGAAAGAACACAGCACGCATTTGACAACAATTTTGTATTACAAAATACACCATGAACGCACAACCTAGTGAGTTGAATTCACTTTACGCCGGTACTTCTACATTACGCACACACTGACAATTGTCACATTGTTGGCAGTGGCGTAACTAGGGGGCAGGGGGACAACGTACCAACGCTAGTTACGCCACTGATTGTTGGCAGCGCTATGTATCATTCACATGATATTTTTACTGTAGTAGTATAGTTCACCCTATGAATATGATTTCAATAATTAGGCCAGTATCCCAAGGGTTAGGGCTGATGTAAGTCCCTAGTAATAAGCTTACATTTTACATGTAGGCGTACTTATAGACACTCGAGAGATATTTTAAGATTTTGGTTATTTAAGCCCAGAACTGAATCCAAAATGTACGAAACAATCAGTTTCCTTATTCTGTTAGTACTTGTAGGCGTGCTTAAACTATTTAAGGGGATTTTAAGATTTTGGTCTCAAACATGACCATGCTTGATTCAATATAAAGAAAACTGTGTTATATTTAAGCTTGTTTTTGTTGACATGTGTAACCTTTAAGATATCAGTCATTAATGTCGTAGTGCTCATTGCTACTTATTTTGTCAAGTCGTTCAGCAAAAATAATGATATTAAGTTGTATTATACCATGAAATGCTTAAGCATTTCATGGTATAACACAACTTAAAATAACTTAATACAACTTAAAACAAGGCAATATCCTACAACTTCAGTTTCTACTGACCCAAATCTAAAAATTGAAGGAATCTGGGAATTGAAAGCAGAGTTGTAACCAAGGGATGTAATACACCCCCACTTCCCCCCTGCATCCTCCCCACCCACCCCAATAAATCATGGCTACCACAGGCCAGATTGAAAAGGTACATCTCACAGTATTTCAGTAACTTCACTAGAAGTGAAATTTTACTAGAAGTTAAATTTCAGAAACTGTTTTGCTATAGTTCAGTTTTGACGACCTGATATGAAATACAAATTTTATTACATTACATTAAAGATTTCTAAATTTAATTGATACAAATAAAGCCTGAACTACACTCAGAAAAAAGTAGAACCTACAAAATGTTCTTGAGCTTTCCTATATGTGGAACCTTAAGTGGTTCTACAAATAACTTAAAATGGTTTTGGAAAGCTAAAATGAACCATTTTGGTTCTGGAAAGACCAAAAAGAACCATAATGGTTTCTTTCGATTTCCTGGAACCCTTTGCCCTTGCTTATGTAGAACCCTTAGGATTCAAACATGCATTATATCACAATAGAATTCACACAGCCAAACTACTAATCATAACAGAACAATTTTAGTCATTAGAATATTGCATAAGGGTCAGTCCATATCAAAACAGATTGAGTGTACACCCACCCTCTTGGATTTTGCTCTCCTTTGGCTCAGGGGTACCTTTCATGGACCCCTAGGTGAGGTCACAAGAAAAAATTCAAATTCAATTTCGTTTCGAATGGCGGGCCATCTAAGTTTAGCGACCTTGACCAAAATTGGGAATTTAAGGTGTCCAAATGACAAAGCGCTCTCTTTGAGAGGCATTTTCTTCTTAATTATATCAGTTGTGACCCTCTTTTTGAATGTGGTCACTCACTGGCTGTGTCTGAAATTCCTAATGCCAAAAAAGATTGATTTCGGAATTTCGTTGGGATTTCAGAGGGGGTCAAAATCAGCACTTCATACTGTTCAATCAAATTATCTTTGATTTTGAAGGACCCATGATAATGTCACAGTGCACTTATAGGTCCTAATTATGTTCAGAATGGATTAACCATGTGCCAATGTCTATGAGCAAATTAAAAAAAGAGAAATTTCTTGACCCCCTACAGAATTTTAGGCCCCCCTAAAGTGGTTCAGCCACAAATGGCGCTTAAAATCGACAAATTTTGACACCTAATAACTTTAGGTGTACACCAGATATGAATTTCTAGTCTTTTGCATCTGAAAGAATGTAGTCTAATATTACTAGGAACATAAGATTTGTTTTGTATTTTTTGTGTTTTGATACTAAGTTGATGGTCCCAAAAATCCCAATGTTTGACTAATAATGTACAGGTTATGGGTACAAAATGTCAATTTCAACATACCCTTTTTTTGTATTTTTGATCACTTTATAGCAAATTGTCTTATTTATCCTGTTATTACATAGTTAACAACGTCCGATTTTGGTGATTTTGGTGTCTAATTATGTTTTCTTGCATGAGAAATACAACTACGCAACTTAAAAAACTGTACATGGAACCAATGACCTCCTTATTACAATATGGATGCTTTTGGCAGCCATGTTGCAAAAGAGGGTCATCGGTTCCTTGTATAGTTTATTAATTTGCTTAGTTGTATTTCTCATGCAAGAAAACATTTATAATTAGACACCAAAATTACCAAAATCAGACGTTGTTAACTATGGTCAGAATTCAAAAAGGTCGTTGACCTATGAACATTTTTCGTCATAGCGACCTCCTGAAAGGTCTGACACATAACAAACTATACATTGTGGAATCCTCATGACCATACGAGTAATTTGATATATTACTTGACATAATTGGGAGCATTCTGAACATTTGACCCCCATAACCTGTACTTTGCATGTGCATCGTTGCCAGGAAGTGCATTTTGACCCCTATAAAAATCCATACAGAGGATTAGAAAGTAGTTTTTCTTATTACTTGACTCAAAAGCAACTTGAAATATCAGGATAAATAATACAAATGGCTATAAAGTGATCAAAAATATAAAAAAATATTATACTAAAATTGGCATTTTGTACCGTATCCTGTATGCATGGTATGTTAGGCAAAAATGACTATTTTTGAAAGCGTCAACTTAATACTAAAACACAAAAAATACAAAACAAATCTTATGTTCCTAGTAACATTAAACTACATTCTTTCAGATGCAAAAGACTAGAAATTCATATCTGGTGTACACCTAAAGTTATTAGGGGTCAAAATTTGCAGATTTTAAGCGCCATTTGTGGCTGAACCACTTTAGGGTGGCCTAAAATTCTGTAGGGTCTAGAAATTTCTCTTTTTGAATTGCTCATAGACATTGGCATATGGTTAATCCATTCTGAACATAATTAGGACCTATAAGTGCACTGTGACATTATCATGGGTCCTTCAAAATCAAGATAATTTGATTGAACAGTACGGCAGTGCTGATTTTGACCCCTCTGAAATCCCAACGAAATTCAAATCTATCTTTTTTTGGCATTAGGTATTTCAGACACAGCCAGTGAGTGACCACATTCAAAAAGAGGATCACAACTGATTCAATTAAGAAGAAAGTGCCCCTCAAAGAGAGCACTTTGTCATTTGGACCCCTTAAATTCCCAATTTTGGTCGAGGTCGCCAAACTTTGATTGCCCGCCATTCAAAAACTAAATGGAATTTGAATTTTTTCTTGTGACCTCACCTAGGATCCATTAAAGGTACCCTGAGCCAAAGGAGAGCAAAATCCAAGAGGGTGGGTGTACACTCAATCTGTTTTGATATGGACTGACCCATAACTGTCTACAAGTATGCCAAACATAACCATATCCATGCAATGCATATGTGTTGACTGCAACCCAGCGGTTCAAATTTTCACAAATTTTAAAGAAACATTTCTAAAAATTTACCTCTTTATAACAATATTTGAAATCATCATGAAGAATGCACTGAAAACTGCAACAAATATTGGGCTAGTCATTCTTGAATTAGCTTTTGAAAGGTTTGCACCAAAAATTAAGTTCAATGATTCTCAGATTCATTTAAACTAAAGCCAAAACATCCTACAAATCCCCTACAAATCCCTATATAAATTTAAAGACTTAAAAACACCCTACACATGTTAGACGCTCCAATATAGACATTAAAATGCATTTTCAATGTATATACCGTATTGTTTGTATTAAACGCTCCCCCTCTAATAAACGCCCCCCCTCCAATGTTTCTGTGAAAAATTGACAAAAATGCGAACATTTCCATGACATATCGACTACGTGTAGGTAAGCTTAAAACTTGCATCAGTCATGTCAGTCACAATCGCTAAATTGAATGGACAAAACCTATTATGACCCAACTCCCATCCATTTCATTGCCTAATTATGGTAGAATTTCACTAATTCCATGCACTTACAGGTGTAATTTTGTTGTATTCCCCACGAAAATATCATTTTCCGTGGGCGCCATCATGTATAGTGTAAATCCTCCTTTTAATAGGAGCACCATCGGGAAATTGAATACAATTTTAAGCTTTTTTCACTGACAATTCACTTCCAATAAACGCCCCCCTTTTGGAAAAATGCAATGCCCCCGGGGCATTTATTATAAACAATACGGTATTAACAAAATTAACAAATTTTCATGTTTTTTAAAACATTTGAAATTGCCCAAATACTGACTGAAAATCTGGTGGTCCGTACACATAAGGTTACGAAAACCATATCATAACCTGTTACCTAACTGTACAAACTATGGACGGATGGAAGTTATGTTTTTGACCTAACCGATCTGTCACATATTCCGGACATAAAAGTGTTGATTTAATTAACACCTTGGCTGTCTGCGACAGGAGGCAGCTTCTTGGATGTATCCAAGGCTTTAAGATGTCGTAATAATGAGGAAAAGTTAATAGCGCACAAGCGGTGTGTGTCATATGCTGATTGTCACATGTCAAATTATAAATGTGTCATATCATTTTTGTACGATTAGATGTACCAGTAATTCACAGCACAATGTAGTCTGACTATAAGAGACTGGATTTGTTCTCCAGTAATTTGTAAAAGGAGAAAGGCTATGTAGTTTTAAGAACCCTAACTAACCCCCCCCCCCCAGTAAAATCCAAAATTATGAAAGAAAATGACCACTTTTTGCGGCAATTTTGCACAAGTTCCTGGCCCTGGATAGTCTTGAGCAGTCTCCCCCACAATAATCTGTCAGATATTAATATTTTGTTTTCACAGACTAGAGCATTGGAGTCTTTTCATTGCTGACATGTTATGGGAAAGATATCCATACTGCTTTTACAATGTGTTTGAAAACTTCCTGATTTATTACTGATCATGTAAAATGTGACAATTTACATAATCCATTTCCAGAGCGCCTCTACCTACATAGATCAGAAATTCAAATAGTCATGCTGTTATGTGACTTTGTTTGTTTGATTCAAGGGTGGATCCAGGGGGCACATGGCCCCTCCTCTAAAAAAAACCCCGAAAATAATTTTTAATGATGTTTTGGTGATTTTCTCTCTCAAACTACAAATTACAATGAACAAGTTAATGCTCAGGAATTGAAATCATTGTCTTTCAAATCCTAAACTTGTGTCTTACTTGTACAACAAATTATATGCCCCCCCCCCCACAGTGACATCGCCCCGATATCTTCATTGTAGAAATAGCCATGGTAGGTTGAATCCACAGCCACCCATGACCATTTTATTCGGACCTTATGAGATGCATATTATTAGCGAAGTGACCTGACTAAGGCTACTGACATAGACGGGGTAATTGATTTCTCGCTCTGTGAGCAAGCTTGTATACGACATTGCGGTCAATGGTTATACTCTCTCCACTTGAGTGAGTGCCGCTATAGCCTGCTGCGCGCTGTAGTCCATACAAGACCAACGCAATATAAAATTGAGAGTCTTGGTCAAATTTTGAGTTCAAAGCGCACTGCCAATTTTCAAAGCGCACGCTAACGACTATAATATCTGTTCAACACGTATTTTCATGTGTATGAGACCACATCTGGTTTCTTGAGAAAAATTCATTTACGGGAGATATTCATCATTTTCTAACTCAGTATCCGAAGATTTTCGTCTGATATCAAAATCGTGCATAGCAATTCACGTGTATCGATCCCGTGTATTCATTTTAATGTCACTGCTGCACCAAATAATTATTAGCCAGGCGATGTCGGTGTGCCCCCAATTTTCACTTGTACTTTGCCGCCTTCATGTATACAATACAATTATGAATTTATGAGCCCCCTCCCTGCTTTTGCTTAGTAATGTCTTGACTATGAGGCCTTTAGTCTGACACATTAGCTAATCGGTTTATCAACTTCCCATCTACAGTAACAGAGAAGAAATGTGATGTAAACAATTAGCCAAATTAATTAATACATAATTAACCTCTTCACAAGGGTGTCATCTGCAGATGGCTATAGTAACAAATTTTCTTCAAAAATTCAAAAAATTTCATAATTGTACATTTTCATGACCGTATTTGAAATCAGCATTAAAAATGCATTAAAATGAGTACAAACAAGCCTAGTATTGGTTCAGTGGTTCTTGAGATAACTCTTGATATTTTGGGAAAATTTGTCAAAAATATGAAGCGAAAGCAATTAATGCTTTAAACTTAAGAAATGACACATACAGGTGTGAAAGAGATAACACCTTTTTAACGATCGTGTAATTGATCATAAATTACGTAATTAGTATCGTTAAATGATGAGATGAGGTTGTGGAGCCAATAAAATGACGGGTTGGCTTAGAAGAGGTTTATCTCTCTGATGCAACACCTTTTTTAATTGGTAACAAGTTGAAATGATGAGTGCATGATGATGAGTAATTATGAAACCATATAGCATCCAAATTGATTTCATGTACAAAGACTCATGGATAATAAAACCTACAGCAATAGATTACTTATTTGTATGTTTTGCAAGGAGATTGGACTGAGAGAAAAAGAACATTTTCCCTTGTTTTTCTACATGTGCAAAGCTTTATCAAACTTATGTTAAAAAAAGCCCTACTAGTAGGGCCTTTTGACTGTGGTGATCCCAAACCATGCTATATCATAAAACCTGGCTATCCAGATAATTGCTAAACCCTTTGACTGCTAATTCCCCAGAAAAAAGGTGGAGCGGTTAGTGGGGTTTTTAGCGGTTCTCGGATAGTGTGTTTAACAGGCCCTATAATAGGGCTAGTTAAAAATGCCATTAGAAAATAAAACAATAGTTCTTAAATTTTCAAACATGTACACTTTCCCCATTGCAGACAGTACCATAATCAATTTGACAAGAAATTTACATAATATAGTAAACAACCTTTCAATGTTAATAATGCGATAAAGCTATAAATGAAATTTGTTTGCTAATATTGATTTCTGAGATACACCCAACAATAGTATTTTAATGCTATTGTTTAAAAACAAATACAAAATTTTAAAACTTTTGTATGTTTTGTTTTGAGCAATGCTAAAATGACATCTGGAACCATGAAATTTCTGATGGACTTTTCAGCAAAATAAAATTTAAAAAATAACACATTATAATGAAATTGAAACTATATTTTGATTTTTCTTGCCAACTGACTCATTCTGCTTGATCGCATCACATATAAGACATGTTCCGCCATGATTTTTCCATCCTCATAATCTTTCAAGTTCAACACATTTCTGCTTAACATAATCTCTATACCTAAGATCCTTCCTTTGTTGAGAAATCTGTCTGTTTTTATGTTTGTCTGTCTGTTGCTGATAGCACTTGGCATATTCAGACTAAGTAAATAGTTTTGATATCGGTGACATATGGTACAATGCACAGCAGTCTAACATGCCTTCCCAGCATGCATCATTTTAACCCCCTGAGCACTACCTGCCGATCTAACATTGCCTCTGATTGGTCAATTACATAATATCTTCACTTTATGCACCAATCAAAATGGAGCTTTGAAAAAAATAATACACACCAATTTTTTGCGGGGAAATTATTCTAACAAAATTGCTGATTGGACCAACTGATAATGAAAACTTCTTTTTGGCCAATCAGCAGGTAGTTCTCATGGGGTTAAGAAAGTCTTTATAATCATCAACATTTTGCCAAACCATAGCAAATTATTCTAAGGATTTAAGATAATATATTCAAGATGTATAGACCATTCCTATAATTGACACCTTCCTGCCCATTGATGGGGTGAGCATCGATATCACATCAATGTCACTGTATAACACACTGAGAAAACAACAATTTTCAGGGTCAACAAGGGCATCACATGTTATAACGAAATAATCATGTGATACCCTTCTTGACCTACAGGTACTACCCTATAATGTGTGATATTGATATTCACCCTATCAACTACATTTATAACTGACCTTGTTGAAGAGCAATGACTACAATGTACCGTAAACAGCCAAGTTTGTTACCCACAAATTGTGGAAAAAATGTTGGCACACTTTGATTGTTTTGGTGAATCTCTGCCCCTGCTCTCTCCCCATTCAATGTGGAACAAAGCGATGCTGTTGGCAGGTCCGTGAAACCCTCAAACATTAATGGGGAGTGGGGAAGGGTGTACTTAACATATATTGCATCATGGTATGTTTCACTTGCCTCTCCCAATTTTTTGATAGGGCACACATTTCAATTACCAGGATTGACTTTTTCGGTAAATCCCATAAGCCTTTGCAAGAACACCTGAGATGTCATCATTTATCGTCACACCGATGTGCACATCATTTAGGCCTAGCGAACATCGTTATAGCGCATATCAAAGCTGTGAGGTGCGCAGTAATGATCATAGGTCAACATCACAGGGCTACCCGCAAAGGCCTATGGGATTTACCGAAAAGGACAACTGTAGAAGTTGGTCATGGTCCAGACCTGTGCAATAAATGGCACGGTTCTTGAGACCTACATATAATCTACCCCCATTTCAAGCAATGCATCATGGGATGGGTGATATTCAGCTTTCTTACAGCTGTTGCTGCACAACTTGTAAAGCTTACTTTCCGTTTTTCACACTAGTGGTTTATGTGGATTTCCACTTTTGACACTATAGGCGCTCAGTACGGTAATTGTAAGAGCCAGGGAAATGGAGAGAGAGCAAGAGAGAGACAGATTTTCAATGGTAGACAGTTAACTAAATCTGTCTGCTTTTGTTGAGAGATTTTAGAGAACACAAACAAACATCTTGAGGATATATATATTTTTAGAAAAGTAAAACATATTTCACTAGCTGTACATGTGAGTTCTAATTGCAACAAACTCTTTTCAGAGTCCTTACACCAACTATGGATTCAGATTTTTTCAAAAAGGGACCAGGTCCAAAAATTGGTTGACCAAAATTTGTTCATAATGGCCATTCTAGGGGAGCTTGTTCCCCCTTGGAACTGGACAATTTTGAGGGGTCAAACTCACCCCTGTTCACTATATCTGATGAGATTTTCCATGTACTTTTTAGTCCCCTTTTTTTTAAAGGGTGGGGGTACCTACACCTCCATATCCACCCCTGCCTTACACAATAATGAAACAACTCTATCATACTACTTACACACACCTATACCAACAAAAATACTTCTATGTTCTTTGCCCCTTTTCTCCTCTTGCAGATTTCGCTGAAAGCCTATCTTCTTTTAATATAGATGCTAACGTGTGCCTCTTCAAATCCTCATCCCTGATATCAAGAGCCGATGTTGTATATCGTACTTTAGGTTGATCGATAGCGGCGGAGCCAGGAGGATATTGTTGAGATGCTGCGGGAGGCGATGAGCTGTTAAGTTGGTTGGATTTTGAGGTGGATCGTCGCTGCGTCGGGGGAGATGGAGGGTGGATGATCTTCATTACTTCTGCCTTGGATTGTGAGCGTGGGGAATGATGGACTTTGAAGACATCAGACTTGGAGCTGGATTGTCTAAGAGATGGGTGATCAGCTGGAATAAATGCATATTACAAGAGGAGTCAATGTTGTTATAGATACCCACTAGGTCTAATCAAATCATTTAAACTAAAAAAGACTTGTTGAAGAAATATCATATTTTGGCAAAGAGATAGAACAACTGATACCAGCCCAAGATAAGGAGTAGGGTTAGGTTAATTGAAATCAGTAGCAAAAATTTCTTTTTGACATGGGGGTTAGAATTCTTTTGTGAAATGTAGTGAATCCAGTACCTTTTGGTGACAGAATAAGTTTATGTCAAAATGTGCACAAAGCATGCATGCAAAATTTTTTTGCTGTATTGAAGCTAAATTGTGAAATAAAAGTGGAACAAATTTGTACAAAGAAGAGTGCAAACATTTTTTAGGCTAATATGGTCAAATATGAGGTTAATTTGGTCAGAAACCCACATTCAAATATCAACATGGGGGATGATTGCATTGACCATCGCCCCTTATCAAAATATTGGGGGGCTTTATTTTTGTATAGGGCTACTGCGACTTCTAAAATCTGACCCTTTACTATTGAAATGCTTGTAACTTTTTTCAACAAGATTGCATAGTACCAAATGAGTTGTCAAAATTAACAGTATGAAATGGTGCATTCAGCGAGCTGATTTATTCGCACAATACTCTTTGTTTTTAAAGCACATCGCCTTTTTTGCGCAGCGTATATTTACCTTGATCATCATATATCGTTTCCAACTGTTTAGCAGATGCAGACCCCAATTTGCTTCTTTGTTCATCACGACTATAACTATATCTTGAGTAGCCATTGCCCTGATCTCTACTAGGTGGGATAGGCCTATCTAACTCCCCATAACCATTCTGTACGTTCATCATATTTGGGATATCGGTATGACCATGCATTTCTGCACCGAGGGCGCCATATTCTGTTGTAAGAGGGCGTGCTGTTGCTTCACGTTTGTCATAGTAGTCATCTTTGTTTTGTTCTTGGTTGAAGTAAGTTTCTTCAGTGGTTAAAGCGGATGCGATCATGTCCAGTACAAGATCTTTTTCTGTGAGTTGAAAAGAGAACCAAGGTAATGTTGTTAGAGTAAGCCTATCGTCTCTGAAATTATGTTTTTTCCCCTTTCATTTCTACCTGACAAGCAATTGAATACCTGAGTGGAAGAAGGGCCCAACTCCATCAAAACTGTTTTTGAGATATTAAGAAAAAACTTAATATTTGGAAAAGTTTTATAGACAGAATGTTTTTATCTTCAGGGGACCTTTAGTACATGAACATACAATATTACATACATTCGAAATTATATATGAAGTTTCCATGGCAACGGCACGGGTCTTAATATGAGCTGGAGTTGGGCCCTTCTTCCACTAATATACTGCAAGTGCCAGTTTCGTGAGCAGATGTGTTATAAATAGGTACAGAAATTTGGTAATTATCCATTAATGGCACAAGTAGAAGCATGTAATATGTTAGCAAGAAAGTTTATTGTAGTGAAAAGCAGATTTCATGGATGAACAAAATTCCTCTTTAACCCAATATTTGTGGAAGAAGGGCCCAACTCCATGGAGTTGGGCCTTTCTTCCATAAAAACTATGATTAAGTGTACATGGAAGACTATTTAGAGAGTGGATTTTGGCTCATCTTTCACACAGAAGGAAGAACACTCTGCTGGCAATAAAATGCTGGGTCTAACTCATTTTTGTAAAAAAATGGAGTTGGGCCCTTCTTCCGCTCAGGTATTCAATTGCAAAACCCATTTTCTTTATTTGTATTACTCATTGTCAACATTTTATCAAGATGAAGTCCCAGAACTACATAGACAAAACTTTGAACAGAGTTTTGGAATTAAATCAACTTTCAAGACTATAAGGATATTCACTCATTTGACTAGTTGAAGTTAACCCCATTTTGTAACATTTAGCTTGCTATCGACTCAAAGTATTACTCCAGGGCATGGTCAGTAGCCTTCAAACCTGGGGAGCTGGGGGAATATCCAGAGGGTTAAGCAGTTGAAATGTGTCCAAAATAGTGAAAAATCATTTTTCACATTTATGGCATACACCTAGGAGCTTGAGTCCCCCAAAAGCCATGCCTGCATTCCATTAAGCCTCCATTACCACTGTCAGCGACAAATGGACCAAAATGACACTAGCCAAATATTGTCACTATCATCATCATCATCATCAGTCGGCTGCGGAGCAGGCTACAAGCTTTCTCCAACTAATGCGATCTTGGGCAAGCGAAACAATTTTGTTTGGCTGCAGCATCCCTTCAGTATCTCCCAGGAGGTGCTGGACATACTGTAAGTACAGTGTGCGCGGCCGTCCCGGTTTCCTCTTCCCATGTGGTGGAATATAAAGCGCATATTCTTTCACAGGCTCGCCATCTTCAAGACGCAGTATATGACACAGTATATGTCACTATATGAGCTGCAAATGGGCTATTCCAGTTGAAATCCATACACCCCCTATCACAGACATTTTATTTTTATTTTATTTTATTAATAAGAGGCTAAATGACCCTTAAAAATCACAAAAACTTGACAAATCTTGTAAGAAAAAAAAGCTATTGACTTCGGCCAAAAAACAGATTTTTTTTAAAAATTTCATAAAGCTAAAAAATCCTCAAAATGCAAAATCTGGGTCAGTCGGGCCAGTAGAACAAGGTTTTTCTTTTTCATTACATGGATATTATTGCTTGTAAGTTGTGCCAAAACTTTGAATTGGGCAGTTTGCTAAGTGGTATTTCAGGTCTCTTGTGACTTAAAGTGGAAGCAAGGATGGAGTGGGTGTACGCAGATTTTGGTATCACCAATCAAGTATGTCACGGTTCCATGACGGGCTCTAGCACCAGTGACCTCTCCCAACGGAAGGCGCTTGCATATGGTATGCATTTAGAAATTGGAGCATCTGTGGAAAAGTCTAACAAATACAATCTCCATTGCAACAAAAGTCAAGCTTTTTCACACCACTTGTGTCATGTGTGTTACAGTATTGGTAGTAAGGATAATATTACTGGATAATGCTGAATATCAAGCACATTTTGACCATGTCAGTAATGAAATGATCTATACCATCACCAACACTGTGCCACATCAACTCTGTCAAATCATGATGATTACTTTACACCCCATTGCATGGTAAAAGAAGACCTGGAAGGCAAATAACATCCTACTTGTCTTATGTGCAAAAACTGTTGGGGGACTTAACAACTTTTTACTGCCAGATGCAATTACCACTTTTGCTTCAAAATGTAGTAATGGAGAAACTTTGTAGTTGCTTGTTTCACATCCGCCGAATGAAATTAATGAATGACACCCTTAAGGCAGCTGTGTACTCTCAGACATGCATGTAGTAAAAGTGCCATAACTTTGTAATTATTCACGCAAGACATATAAAAGTATACATTTTTATAAAGGCAATACATCAATGAATCTTAATATAAATACAGATTTGGTGTAAAAACAACAATTATGAAGAAAATCACAAAAAAGTTTGTTTTTGGCAATTTTTGTTCGGTACATCATAACAAAAAAAACACTTTTTCCAAAAATTTTTGTTTTGTTTTTTTCTTAATCTTAAGACACCATTCCAAAAACGTTTTTTTTTTAGTTTTTTGATATTGTCCTTATTTTTTGAGATATTGACCATATAAGGCATCAAAATGGACTTTTTAAAATTCACAAACGCCTATTTGCACAAAATGATGCCTAAAATCGGAAATAGACCAAAATATAAAAAATGAGAAAACCGTTTCTTAAGTCGATCATGCTTTTTATGATGAGCATAATTGCTTACCTATAGATGCTGTATTTATTGAGTTATCGTGTACCTAAATCGTCATTTTACCGAGAAAATGAACATTGAAATAAAGGCCGTTGAAGTTTAAAGTGGTCACATTTTGCAATTTGATCTATTTTCACAGGAGAATGCGGCATATCTCGCTTTTCTACCTTACATTACGTGAACTCGGGTAAATCCACAGCCCCTTGAGAAGTTTGGGCGAAATCTATTCATATCTTGATGTTTAAATCGGGGGAAAGAACTTGAAAAAATTCACATTTTATCAGCTAAAACGGCGCCATTTGACCGCTAGGTTTTTATGAAATCAGTGCTTCCGTGGTGCTTCCATAAGATGCGCCACAGCATGCAGATAAGCGCTATATGTGTAGCGTATCTGTGCGTTAACAAATTGCGCGTCTACAAAAAACGCAATGCGTTGTTGCGCGCGTATACCCCGATGGTACAACAAAGATTTTCTTTCCTTTTAAATTGCGGAAACAAGTGAAATAGTGAAATAAAATCTATAAAATAGAGCAGTTGGAGTTTATAAAAAACATAACAAAGTAAATACATTTCAAAAAAGCTCAATTTCGCGAAAGAAACAATGTCTAGAGTACACAGCCGCGTTAATAAAAACTACTTTTCTGTAGAAGATATATATTTACCTCTGTTACCAGCAGACACCAGCCATGACTGCACTGCTGCCATAGAATCTGTCTGCAGAATCTGACATAACATCTCTAATACCTGGATGGGGTGGGCAAATATAGATAGACAGGAAAAATATTCACATATTTTCATCAAAGCTAAAGAGTTTGGTAATTGAACAATTGAAAATTATACTTTTTACAGGAAAATCTCGCAACAAGGAAGAGTGATGTCTTTCTGAGCAGTCCGAGTATTAGGTGCTTATTTGAAGGTTTGGAAAATCGACATTTGAAAATGATTTTTCTATTTATTTTTTTACAGATTAAGAAAGAAGGACTGAAAGAGATGTCTCCAATGTAGTAAAAAAGTATTTGGCACAATCTTTATTAGCAACTTTATATATTTTTTGGCTTTTTTCTGCATCTCAGTCACAATGGCACCAAAATTCATCTATAGCGAAAATGTGTCGCACATTGAACATTAGTTTTTTACCTACAGAGGAAAGGAGTATAACCAAGATTATGCAACATATCATTAGAATTCCATTTGACCAGTTTTAAGGTCAAAACAGGGCATTAAAATAGTGAATTTCCACTCTTTCAAGGGGACTGAATGAAGGACAACCCATTTTTGAGCAGAAAACACTCTAAAATGAGAGAAAGTTCATTTTTAAGGGAATATTCACTCTTTTGAGAGTATACAGACTACTTTTTTCAATCCTTTTAGAGTGAAATTTTTCCACTTAAAAAGAGTCCTTGCCCCTATAATATACATATCTTACTTGTCCCCAATGCGCTATAATTTTTGAGAAAAATGCAAAATAGGCACAAAATTGGGCAAGGGTGTAGTACCCCCTTAAATTAACTTACCAAAACCTCATGATCTTGATCAGATGTTAAGTTCATGAAACCCCCTCTGATATCTCTCTGTTTCTGCCTAGAAAACCCTCTAGACATTGCCCTTGACGGAGGAGGTATAAGTCTTCCGGTGTCCGCTGAATACACGCTGGTTCTTTTGACAGGCTGCTCTTTGGGTTCTTCTTTCGGCAAGCCTAATCCGGCTCTTTCGGTCAGATCCCGGAGCTCATCACGCCATGAATCTGTCATAGGGACTGTGAGTTTCAAGAGAAATTATGCTACAATGATGCTTTTGAATGTTTATGGTAATGATACGATCAACACAGCACAAAAAGAAAGTCCCCACTTATCAGGTTAAACTCGTCATCAATTTAAACCTACTCATGTTATGACAATTTGAATGATACGGTCATGTGCAGCATCTAGTTGCTACCAAAAGCTCTTAATTGGATACCAGTATTTGAGATTTGCAGTTTCAAAAGTTCGCCAGCGATGAGCTTGACCATCAAGTACCTGGACAAATCACAGTTTATTCAAACGTTAATTTGAAATGCATCTTGTAATGATTTACTGCTGTAAACACAGGCTTGGTGTGATCGATAGTACCTAGCCTCGTAGGAGCTATGTCATGGGGACGCTTTGCGTGCTCCTTTTAATATCAGGGGTGTGATTCAAAGCTTGTATGAAATATCCTGAAAGTAGAAGAAAATCCTGAAAAACAGTGTGAAATTGAGCTAAAATACCCCCAAAACAGACTGAAAATCAATTGCGTAAATTTTTGGCCTCAAAAAATCCTGAACTCAGGAAAAATTCTTAAGAATTACACCCCTGATATTTACAACTATTAAAACCCAAATTTCATATACTGGTATCGATCTCTGTAAATTTAGAGAATGAAGATAGGGTGTTTTTTGTTTAGTTTTGTTTTTCAAAATTTTCTTCAGATTCTTCAATAAAATGTGCGAAAATGTCAGCTAAAATTTGTGAAAATCTTTCAAAATTGGGCAAATTTAGGATAATTTTGAACAGAAATAACCAAAAAATTGTATATTATTGGGTCTCTTATTTGTCAAATTTGGTATATTTTAGGGGGTATAGTTTCAAAATCCCAGTCGCACATTCTTACCCTAACCAAATTGTCCCCTCGTCACCCCCTGACAACCACTTATTTTGAGCACTGCAGCCAGTGTTGATCTTATAATGTTAATAATGCAAAACATATGACATATAATTGGATGAAAAGAGGCAAAAAAGCATGATGAAGACAATTTTAAATGATGAAAAATGTTTTTAAAAAAAGAGGAAAAGAGAATTTGAGAACAAGCTGATTCAATGTATATTCTTGGCTTTTGAAATTTTAGGAAGATATTATTTTGCCTTTTTAACATTTTGATAAATTTGAATTGTTTTTACAAAGCCAGTGGTGTTGCCAGGAGGCATGGGGGAATTCCCCCAGTTAGAACTCCTACCACCCATAGTTGCCCCCCCCCCCCCTCAAAATTACAAACATTTCCACTTTTGCAGCAATTTTACACAAAATTGGTTGATTTCCCCCCCAAATTCACTTTTCCCCCCTTCCCCCACCCCCCAAAAAAATTGTTGGAATTAAGAACTAGATATTTAGTTGTTCTCCAAAATTGGGCTATTCCAGTTGAAATTCATACACCCCCAACAGAAGATATGAGGGCGTGTGAATTTCAAATGGAGTCACCCTGTCAGGAAGTGCCCTTTGAAATCTACACACTTCTTATGTGGGAAATTAAGGTCATATCTTCCATAGGCGTATGCATTTCAACTGGAATAGCACATTGCACAAGCAAGTATACAAGAATCAAAATTAGATCTGCAAGATCTACTCACAATAATCAGATAAAATGAATAAAAAATGTATAAGCGTAAAGCCAATATAATGTAGTTGCAAGTAAAATTAAGTCAACTTAGCAAAGGAAAATGAAAGGCGAATGAGATGAAGTGAGATGGAAAAATGGTGTTCCATAATCAACCTAAATTAGCACTGGCTTTTAGTTAGCACTCCCTTGACCAGTGCCGGCACTACCGGGGGGGCATATTTTTCTTTTTCCCCAGTTTATCCCCCACCCGAGGCAAAAACCCAAAATCACGAAATTTCCACTTTTTGCAGCAATTTTGCCCCCCCTGAAATTCATTTTTCCCCCATTGCCCCCCCTGAAAAAAATTCCACTGCCCTTGACAACTTATTTGTTTAAGCACTTCCTTTTACTTTTGGTTTTTTACTTGAAACTGGTTCAAAGCTCATTATTAGATCAAATATATTTTTTTTATTCTTTAAATATTGAATTTCAACATTATTTTAGCATGGAAAATGTCCAGTTTGAATTTCATAACACAGTGAATAATGAATGCTCACTTACAATGATACCTAAGTACCTGGGCGTGAATTAGGTCATTGGAGTAAATATTTGCATAAAAAAGCAACCATTTTTAAAACAAAACATTTCTTTACATGTACCAGCATACAAAACAGTGCATAGCCAGGACTTTTTAGAACGGGAAAAGGCAACTTTCAAGGGGGGGGGGGTGTAATCCCATGGGAGGGTACTCAGTACGAAAGACTATGGGGATGTGCCGCAAACATGGGTAGCATTTTCAGCCTTATCAAAGACCCCTGGGCCAATTTTGGTACCTGGATGTGTCCTTTTTTCAAACTTTTCTCAATTTTTCAAAAATAGCACAAATTTGCCTTACTGTAGCCAACATTTTAGAAATTTCCCCAAAATTTGAGGAAAATTTGTAAAAATTAAGACAATTTGTGTTAAATTTGGCTGAAAATTATGAATTTTGGTATATTGATGGGTGCAACTTTTTTTTTTAAATTGGTATATTGATGGGTCCCCTTTCAAATTAGCGACACACCTATACCAAACTTGAGTATCCCCCCCCCCCCGGTGGAATTTAGCAAAAATGATCAGAAATGGGTTAAAAAGTACAAAATGTAGTACAAAATGCCTAAAAATATCAAGGCAAAGCACATCAGAGGGGGCAAGACCTCTGTTGCAGGGGGAAGCTGCACCCCCCTTGACTATATGACACAAGACATGTTACATACTAAATTGACACTGATTTTATTTACCCATCAGCTTCTGTTCTCTGCTTAATAGATAAAGCACAAAAGTAAATTGAACAATGAAATACTAAGTCTATCTGCTGATAATACAAATAATCGCATTATAAGTACTTGCATGTTACGTTATCACTATTTGAATTACTGCTTATTAATTAATGGTCAAAATGTGTGTCAACTCAAAGTATACATCGCAAAAGCTAAAAACTTCATTTCTTCTTTTCTTCACAAAAAATTAGTAGGGTCTAGGGGATCAGTGGACTGTTTTTTGAAAAATCGAGTTTGCCCCGGCAGTTTGCATTTTAGATGACACACTAATTGACCACTTCGGGGCTGTGCAATAATTATGGGGGGGTTAAAATTTCCAAACGGCTCGCCAAAAATCGCTCCCCCCCTCTCGGCCTGCCAAAAATCGCTTGCCCCCCCTCTCTGCCCGCCAAAAAATCTTCACCCCCCCTTTGCACATGCCAATTTTTTTGGATCCCAATTTACAAACTTTAAATGGTCTAGATATATGAGCAACGAGCAGGAAAATTTGCATATTAAAGCATTTCCGTACTGTTTTCCTAAGCCTTTTTAGAGTGTTTTATTTAAAAGGTGCCTCATGAATGTGTGCCAAAAATTGCTTGCCCCCCAATTTTACCCTCCCCAGGGCTCATAATTATTGCACAGCCCTATACCCTTTACAGCAATAAAAACTTTAAAAATACAAACGTCACTCACTCATTCCAAAACTTGTCGAAGCTCTGTCCCTGCACCCCTTGGGGTACATACTTAAACCCGTAACTGTATTGATCGGATATCGCTGACTATTAAGTGTCTCATTCAGACTGTAAAACTGCAGCTTATGACGACTTAGTCTCGGATTCCGAAACCTATAGCGTTCATACGAAGATTCTGATGTATGAGGGCGCCTCTGTGGTACGTACAAGCGAGGATTGATTATATGTCCCTCGTCATGTACTGCACATATTGGTATGTCGAGCAGGCCTGGTGGATGGAATCAAAATAAGTGTCCAAAATATTGGAAAAGTGTGATTTTTTGTCAATTTGGAGGCCTGCTCAATCACAGAGGGGAAGATTTCTTTGATGTCATTTGTTGGTAATTTGCCACTTTCCCCTCACAGAAAGGTCAAAGGTCAACGGGGAGCCTACAGGTATAATGATGCAAAGTGGACTGTAAACTGTTATATTTGGTTTGTGGTTTGTACTGCAAATGTAATATAAAAAATGTTATATCGAACTGCAAACAACTACAGTTTCACTGTAAGCAGAAAAATGCAAAAAGCCAAAATGAAACGAATATGAAATGAAATGTAGAAAGAATGAAATGGAATCCTGCCAACTTTTACAATCTCATCCACAGAGGTCATTAACATTGTGAACAATCCAATAATGACCCATTCCACTGTTCAAAGCAATTATGAACTTTCACCACAAGGGATGAGATTGTGTATTAAAGTTGGTAGTACAATGAGCAACACCACCACCACCATTTAAACCAAACAACATTTTAAACTCACTCATGCCAAATTTGGGATCGGCACGTTCTTTCATAGCAAACGGAAATCGCCGATAGTTCTTCGTCGCATCCTGGAAGTTTACGTGATGCTTTTGGAGCGATGCATTGATGTGATTTGGATGGTAATTAACGGAATGCACGGGCAAAAGTCGGCCTCCAGTGGGTGCGGTGCGAGGCCCAGACATAGGGTATGACCAACGTAAGGATAAATCTTCCCCTCCGTGAGTAGCGGGCCTCCGTAATGTTAGTCGTGGATTAGACATATATCCTCCATCGTTCACAGCACAAATAGGTAAGTCTAATAAACCTGTAATTAGTATAAAAATCATGCACACATAGAGGAAGGATACATACTAAATGTTACTATTGTTAGAGGATTAGTTTCTAAAGCAATACAAAAACATAACCCCTGCCCCCCCCAACTCAACACAAAATCTGGTAACCATGCATGTTACCAAATCTTTCAAAGACCCCCTTCGCAATGATTTATCATCAAATTTACCAACCTTTTTCATGCAAAATTGAGGACAAAATTTGGCCCAAAACAACCCCTTTTTTTGTGTTTTTAAATGACACTCAATATTGACATAATTAAATTACTGGATTTTCCCAAGTACCCCTTTTATCCAAATTTTGTGGACAGTGCAAATTAAATACACCCTATTTTGCTGATTTTGCAGTCAAATATCATGGACATTTGCATGCGAATTAAATACCCCCTATTTTGCCGATTTCACGGTCAAAGGTAAGGTTAAGGTTACCAAATATTGTGCTGAGTAGGGGGCCAGCACATAACCCTTTCCACATGGGTGACAACTGCAGACGACAAGTTCCAAATTTTCTTTAAAATTTCGGAATTTCCCATTTTCATGACCATATTTGGAATCAGCATGAAAAATGCATTAAAATTAGTTCAAACAAGCCTGGTATTGGTTCAGTAGTTCTTGAGATAGTTCCAGATGAGAAAACATCTCAAAACTTAGAATTTTTATGCTAAAAAAACTTCAAGAATATCAGATATGAAAATTTTTAATTTAGGAAAATTAATTTTCATAGGATTTATTGATTTCATATTGCTAAAACAAAATACACGGAACAAAATCTTTGGAAAATTTTTGTCAATCATCTTTTGCTTGAAAATATTATTTTTCTGGATTTCTCAAATAAAAAATATTGTATCATTTAGCAATATGGTTAAAAGCAGAAAACAAAAATGAATTTGAGAATTTTTGTTCCCCCCCCACCCGACTTTTGATGGCCCTGGCCAAAAGAATTTGTAGGCCACAATTAACAATTTTATACGGCCAAAAATATTGCCTGTCAGTGGAACGATTTGGAATAATATCTCACTCCAAGCAATTCCGAAAAGTTGTCAGCCCATGTGTCAGCCAAACTTCTTTTTACTTTTTGTTTATTAATTATTTATTTGAATCTGATCTATACTATCACTTTTTATTTTACTATGCTACTATTGAATGTATTACATAAAACAATACATTGAATTAATTCACAAGGCAAAAAAAGTATGTCTCGAGAGCTGCAGTGCAGTCGTCTTTGATAAATTTACCAATTAAATTTTTTTAAACAAAAATACCAGTAAATATATATTTCATAAAAGCATTTGTGGAAATAATTGTGAAATTAACATCTTAAATAAAAAATATTCATTATGTGGGATATGAGAATGTAAGTTTGAAAGTTGCAAGCAACCCAAGCTGACTGAAAAAGGGAAATGCATTTTGAAATTTTAAAATCTGCACATGCTCCGAGACACACTTTTGATTGGTCTATATTACTACGGCTAATACTATACCATAAATATGCATATGGTCCTGTGTCACAACCTGGGGTACCTTTGTGTTACATAGTAAAAAAATGAAATGGTTCAAACATTTTACCTACACATCTCATTTGAAGTGGTTCATCCTTCTGAGCATTTTGACACCTTTTTATGGAAATCGGTTAAAAAATGAGAGAGTGCGGCAAAAACAATCACAAAGTAGGGAGGATGTAACCCCACCTCTTTTTTCCACATTTACAATCATTCTGAGCAAGTATTGGTCTTTTAAATGAACTTCTGTATTTATTTACTTGGTTTAGATGTCTGGGAGTTCATTTAGACATTTTTTTACTAGATTCAAATTTTTAAAGGGGGTTTTAAATCAAATTTACAATACGAATCCCTCCCCCTAATCCTCCTCCCCCTAATCCTCAGCCACCCTTGGCACATTTTATGCCAAACGTCATCAGAAAATAATTGAAAAATATTTTAAAACAGGATAAAAACTTGAGTAATATAGAATAAATTAGCCTCAATTTAAGACCTAATTGAATCTTCTAAGTGAAGGAATACCCAAGAGACAGTGTTTTGAAATCCAAACTGCACATCAAAATGTAACAAAGCCACCTTTTTGGGTACCCCAGTATATGACACAGAATCATATATATATAAGCATAGGTGCCTTTAAAACGAGTTGCTCGGACAAGAACAAAATTGTACAGTGCCATAGTTTGTTAAACTTTTCCATTTTTGTCCCTTTCAATTTACAAATTATATCTGTGTCAACATTTCTTTGTGTTTAAAAGTTTAACAAACTACTGTAACCATTTATAGGCACATATGCTTAAGGGTGTACTACACCCCTGCCCAATTTTGTGCCTATTTTTGCATTTTTCTCAAAAATTATTGCACATTGGTGACAGGTAAGATATGTATATTATAGGGGCAAGGACTACAACTACTCACTGGAAATTTAATTCAGCACAGACAATAGTTGTGGAGTTACAGTCAAAAATGAGGGAAAACCAATATTTGATCAATAAATCAATAACTACTTGCCTTGAGTTGCTGAATTTTCTGTGCAGTAGTTGTAGTCCTTGCCCCTATAATATACATATCTTACTTGTCACCAACGCTTATAATTTTTGAGAAAAATGCAAAAATAGGCACAAAATTGGCCAGGTGCAGTACCCCTTAACATACAAATTTTAACAATACATTGGTTCACTTCAAGTTCGGTAGCGACATCAATGCTTTTAAGCGATTGTGCCGAAAGTGTACAGATAAACGCCCTTGTATGTGTGCGTGTACACTCTGCATGATTAACTTGCAATTCAATACTGCAACCGGGACTGCAACCAACAAAATATGCACATACATCACTGCCGAACTTGAGGTGAACCAAAGAATAGGTCTAATAAAAAATAAAACCACACAAATTTCCTATATCTATACCTTTGATATGTCTAACTCGAGTTGATTGAGGATTGTGCCTTGCAAAAAATGAACTCTGACTGAGTTGTCCAAAGCGAGTCTTGGTTCCATTATTAGGTTTGGCTCCTGCAAAGTCCTTCATTGTAGTTGGTATATGGTGAGTTTTACGGTGGTTCTCTGGGACGGTTCCCATCCCTGTTCTTACAACAAGGGGCCCATTGGAGGGCACAAATGAAGGTATCATTTGAAGTTTTGAACACACTAGCTGAAAAGGAAGAAAAAAAACCCAGATTTACAATGTAGTTTTTAGAAAACAATATGACATATTTATGGTCTAATTTGCACTTAGAAAACAAATATCGTATTTGGAAAACATAGCTTAGAAAACAAAGGGGCCTCCAGTCCAGATTTTCATTAGCATTTTTTGTCAGAGGGGCACTTTTTTCTTTCATTTTTTTTAGGGGGGGGGGGCACTCTGAATAAACCAAAGAAAGAAGAAAAAGCCCTGGGGAAAGAGCTTGCCTATAAAGTTTAATAATAATTTAATAAAGCGAGAAGTTGGCAAGCACCATGTATTTATAGTGTGTGTATGCATGAACTAGGTAAACAATCACTATTTGATAATAAAAAACATTGTAAAAACACAAAAAGGGAGATTTTAAGCAATTTCTTTAAACTCACAGCCTGATCAGAGTCATGGGTCTGAACCGGCCATGGGTCATTTACATGTACCACGGCTGTACTGGACCGGTAATTCTGCCAATGGATCATCCGGCGACTGACAGATGACAATCGTCAATTGAGAATCAAAAATTAGATCTCGTTTTCACCCATTTCCATCTCCTTCTAACTTTTTCGAGTTTCAATGAATAAATTCAAAAAAAATTAACTTACCTTTCACTTTCAAAACTTTCTATTTGATAAATCTTTTCCGCTGTAAACAAATCATACAACCAGAAAACATCAGCTTTTTGTCGCTAACACGTACGAATACAATACATACATTCACCTGCTTATAGTTTGTGTGAGAATTCAATAGACCACCAAACACATTGATGTTGAGCACTGCGTTGCTATGGGACGCACCTGCCCTATACCACTTAGCGTTTAATCGTATGAAAAGTTCCTAAAATACTTCAAATTATACGTCAATTTTATGACTGTTCAGCAAACCTCCTTATCATGTCTTAATTATTTGACATTAAAACAATTTTCGTAGAAAAGTACAATTGTTATCTTTTCATATAAATGGTGATAAAATATATTTTGTATTTATGATATAGAAATCGTAATTTGCCACCAGCAGCGAGGAGACTGGGAGAGCAGAGCAAGGTCGTGCCACATCAACAAACTTTTAGAAAAGTTGACAACATTACAATGGCATTTGCACAGACTATAAATAAATAATTGCCTGTTTGCCGTCAAAATAGTAAACAAACATATTAAAAAAACATTACTTAAAAAACGTGTCAAGCATTAAACAACACAGTTCATATTACACAGCAGAACAAACGAAGATGACTTTTTCATATCAAAAGATTTTCCCAGAGTTTTTTTCTTCGTCAGTAAAATATGAAAGAGATCGAAAGTCATCCTTCTTCAAGTTACAAGAATGTCAAGAGGTCACTTTGCTCTGCAGGAGATGCTCATAATTTATTAATTTTATTTGGCCATCGAAATTGACATTGCATTGACATGACTATCGTCATGATATTTATTGAGTTCAGGGGATGTAATACATTGACTTAGGGAGATTTTCAACATGGGGGGGGGGGCTGAAACCTGAAAAAATTTGGTGGGCCACCCTGGGGTGTCCGAGGGGGGTTCCATCCCTTGGTGTCAGAAAATTTTGCAAAATATAGGTCACAGACACCCATGATTACCTAGCTGGGGGGTTCACACCCCCCAGCTAGGTACTGTAATGCTATCCGATTCTTCTTTCTTCTTCTGTCAACAAATTTCAAAATGCTTCTCTTCCTACATGTTACACCCTACAATTACGTAACTTGCACATATGTGTATGTTATTACACGAGTTGGGCGCAGCCCAACGAGTGTAATAACTCACTTATACATTGGTTACAAACATATATCAACTTGTTCCCCCTCATTATCACTTATACATTGGTTACAAACATATATCAACTTTGTACCCCCTCATTATCACTGTAAGTGTCTGATAACACACTTATACATTGGTTACAAACATATATCAACTTGACAGGTGGTCTGATAACACACTTATACGTTGGTTACAAACATATATCAACTTGACAGGTGGTCTGATAACACACTTATACATTGGTTACAAACATATATCAACTGTAATTGATGTTATATTCACAGGTGGTCTGACAGTTCTGTGTGTTCCCTGTCTGTGCTCCCAAGGATTCTCATTGCAGGAGTGGATGGTATGATATCAGATATATTCCCTCCACTTTCAGCACACTCTTTGAGTGAATTTCCTCCGTTCATATCACAGAACACCGCATACCAATGTATAAGTACCGGCTATATCCAGTGCCCATAGGGTGCAAACAGAATTGGGGTCAAAAGTCATTAAGGGGCATTTCCGGTATTTAACCAAATACTTCCAAAATGCTTCTTCTGCCACATATTACATAGCACAATGACGTCACTTACACATGTGCATCGGCTTTACTTAGTGCCCATACCTTGCACACAGAATTGGGGTCAAAGGTCATTAAGGGGTAAAATCTTACAATTGCATTATCTGGACATCTGTAAGGAGTATGGGGCTCAAACTCGATACAATAAATCTCATGACCAGGGGAACATTTTGCGGGGGTCAGGTCAAAGGTCATGCAGAGGTCAAATTTTAGAAACGCATTTCCTGGACATCTGTAAGGGGTACAGGGGCTCAAACTTGGTGACAACAAACTTAATGATCAGGGGAACATGTTGGAACACTTTGCAGGGGTCAGGTCAAAGGTTATCTGGGGTCAAATCTTTATAACTTCATTTTCTGGATATCTGCAAGGGGTATGGGGCTCAAACTCAGTGACAACAAATCTCATGACCAGGGGAACATTTTGCAGGTGTCAGGTCAAAGGTCATATAGAGGTCAAATTTTCTAAATGCATTTTCTGGACATCTGTTAGGGGTACGGGGCTCAAACTCCACAACAACAAACTTACTGACCTGGGGAACATTTTGGAACACTGTGCAAGGGTCATGTCAAAGGTCATCTGGGGTCAAATCGTAGAATTTCATTTTCTGGATATCTGTAAGAGGTATGGGGCTCAAACATGGTGACAACAAACCTCAAGACCAGGGGAACATTATGGAACATCATGCATAGGTCAGGTCAAAGGCCATCTGGGGTCAAATCTTAGAATTTAATTTGTTGGACATCTGTTAGGAGTACGGGACTCAAACTTGGTGAAAACAAACCCCATGACCAGGGGAGCATTTTTGGAACATTTTGTAGGGGTCAGATACCTCCACAACACCAACATGCCCCAGCTAGGTTTGTGGTCTATGACCACCATTTGCCACTAGTTTTCCCTCTATTTTATCACAATTTTTTAACTTCACCGGGGGGCTTGAAAGGTACTCCATCCCGTACCAACATTATTGAGGGGGCTGATACCCCCCTCTCCCAGCCCACCGGCTCCTAAGCCTATGTAATATTATATTCTTCGGATTTTTTTGGATGGGATTCCAACTATGTTATTAAAATTTGTTGACATACACAAATAGGGTGGTCAAACACTAATTTCGTTGAACTTCAGGGGGGGGGGGGTAAGCTAAAACAACTCAGGTCACTCACTGATATATTACCCCCACTCCCTTCTAAAGAAAATGACAGCCTGTTCCAGAGATAATGACAGATTGGGATGACAGAATGACAATAACAATATTGATTTGTGGTTAATGACTTATTTAACATGTTTAATATCGATATTTGCTCTTTGTATTATCTATATAATAATACGCATCGTCTATCTGTCTGTTTATCCGTCTGTCTATCTGTGTGTCTGTCCGCCTATTTTCTCGGAGACTAGGGGTCGCACGTTCCTCAAACTTGGTGGGTGGGTGCAGCTTGACCCCATACAGAACAAGTTTGTATTGGTTAGTGGGTCAAGGTCACCCAAGGTCATCCAGGGGTCAAATTAGTAAAAACTGTTTTTCTCAGAGACTGGGGGTCGCACGTTCATTAAACTTGACGGGTGGGTGCGTCTTCACCCAGGGGTCATCTGAGGTCAAATTTAATAGTAAAAACTGTTTTCCGCCTATTTTCTCGGAGAGTAGGGGTCGCACGTTCCTCAAACTTGGTGGGTGGGTGCATCTGGACCTCAGACAGAACAAGTTTGTTTCGGTAAGTGGGCCAAGATCACCCGAGGTCATCCAGGGGTCATCTCAGGTCAAATTAGCAAAAACTGTCGTATGGGCATGAAACTTGGTGGGTACAGTCAACTTTTAGAGTCACATTTTGGACGGTCATTTTGGGGTCATCCAGGGTCACCCAGGGGTCATCTGAGGTCAAAATAGTAAAAAATGTCGTATGGCCATGAATCTTGGTGGGTACAGTAAACTTTTAGAGCCAAATTTTTTGACAGTAATTTTCCAAGGTCAAATTACTCAAAACTGTCGTATGGGCATGAAACGTGGTGGGTACAGTCAACATTTAGAGCCAAATTTTGGAAGGTCATTTTGAGGTCACAAGGGTCATCTGAGGTCAAATTAGTAAAAACTGTCCTATGGGCATAAACTTGGTGGGTACAGTCACCATCAGCCAGGTAATCGCAACAGCCGAGAACCGCCAAATACGGGTAACCGCCTAGTAAACAATATTAATGATAAAAACTAAAATCGAAAGCTTTCCAACTTAGTTTCAAACTTAAACGTACATTAAGGGGCTGTGCAATAGTTATGAGCCCCCCCCTCGGCACGCCAAAATTCTTTGCCCCCCCTTGCACATGCCAAATTTTTGGGATCCCAATTTCCAAACCGTAAATAATATACATGTTGCGAGCGCAACGAGCAGGAAAATGTGCATATTTAAGCGTTTCCGTACCGTTTTCCTAAGCCTTTTAAGCGGCGCATTTTATTTAAAAGGCGCCCAATGAATGTGTGCCAAAATCGCTTGCCCCCCCCTCTCGGCTTGCAAAAAATTGCTTGCCCCCCCCTTTCGGCTCGCCAAATATTTCTAGCCCCCCCCCCCCCAATTTTACCATCCCCCCCGATACTATTATATAATAAGAGTCTTTAAATCAGTTCTTATAAGAGTCCCATTTCACTCTGATAAAAGGCCTCAAATGCTCCAGATAAGTTTACCAAGACCCCTATTTTGGTTCAAATCAATTCTGTAAGAGTCCAATTTCACTCTGATAGGCTCTAATGCTCGATCCAGATAAGTTCATCAAGACCCCGTTTTACCCCATATCAGTTCTTATAAGAGTCCTATTTCACTAAAGCCCCCAATAATGCCCCACATAAGTTCATCAAGGTCCCCACTTTGCTCGGTTCTTATAGTTCAAATTCATTATGATAAGGCCCCATTAATGCTCTAGATAATTTCATCAAGGCCCCATTTTGCTTCAAATCAGTTCTTATTAGAGTCCCATTTCACCCTGAAGCCGGCCCCAAATGCTCCAGATAGCCTGAGTTGATCAAGGCCCCATTTTGCTTCAAATCAGTTCTTATATCCGAAGCCGGCCCCAAATGCTCCAGATAGCCTGAGTTGATCAAGGCCCCATTTGCTTCAAATCAGTTCTTACAAGAGTCCCATTTCACCCTGAAGCCGGCCCAATGCTCCAGATAGCCTGAGTTGATCAAGGCCCCATTTTGCTTCCAATCAGTTCTTATATAAGAGTCCCATTTCACCCTGAAGCCGGCCCAAATGCCGGGGGTACTCAAGTTTGGTTTTGGTAGGGACGTGCCGCTGAGATTTTGGAAGTGGACCCATAAATATACCAATTTTTCAAGAAATTTGGAACCATTGATATACCCAAAATTTTGGGAAAATTTTGGCTAGATTAAGGAAAAATGGGCTGTTTTCTGAAAAAATTGAGAACATTTTGAAAAAAGGACCCATTCATATACCAATTTTTTTTCGGTGGTTTGAAAAAGTGAAGAGCAAAAAAAAAAAAGAAAGGATTATACGCGCTAGCGCCATAAAAGCAATACATTTTGATGTATAGTTTATACTTTTTCAAATTTTTTTCTTTACTAATTCTTTTTGCCGCCCTTTCTTCTTCCGCCGCCCCTTCGTTTTGGCCGCCCCCTGATTTTATCCCGGGGGACTTGCGCCCCCAAAGCCCCCCCCCCCCTTCCCCCAAAAAATACGCACATGCCCAATAATGCTCCAGATAAGTTCATCAAGGCCCTCATTTTACTTTTACCCCCAAATCAGTTCTTATAAGAGTCCCATTTCACTAAAGCCCCCAAAAATGCTTCACACAAATTCATCAAGGCCCCCACTTAATTTTTGCTTCAAATCAGTTCCTATTAAGGCCCCATAATGATCCAGATAAGTTCATCAAGGTCCGGCTCCCCCATTTTACTCCAATCAGTTCTTATAAGAGTTTAAATTCACTATGATAAGGCCCTTGATGCTCCAGATAATTTCATCAAGGCCCCATTTTGTTCCAATTCAGTTCTTATTATAGAGTCCCATTTCACACAGAGAAGACCCTCAATAATGCTCCAGATAAGTTCATCAAGGCTCCCATTACCCCAATCAGTTCTTATAAGAGTCCAAATTCACTCTGATAAAGCCCCCAATAATGCTCCAGGTATCAAAGTTCATAAAGGCCCACAGTTTGCTTCAAATCAGTTCTTTGTATCTTTTATAAGAGTTCAAATTCACTATAGGCCCCAATAATGTTCCATGTAAGTTCATCAAGGCCCCATTTTGCTCCAATTCAGTTATTATAAGAATCGCATTTCACTCTGATAAGCCCCCAATAATGCTCCAGATAAGTTCATCAAGGCCCCTATTTTAAATGAGTTCTAGGAGTCCCATTTCACTCTGACAATGCCCCAATAATGCTCCAGCCCCAGGTAAGTTTATCAATTCCCCAATTTGCTTCAAATCAGTTGTTAAAAGAGTCCAACTTTACTCTGAGTCTGATAAGGCCTCAAATGATCCAGATAAGTTCATCAAGGCCTCCATTTTAAATGAGTTCTTATAAAATATAAGAATCGCATTTCACTCTGATAAGACCCCCAATAATGCTCCAGATAAGTTCACCAAGGCCCCAATTTAAAATGAATTCTTATAAGAACCCATTTCACTATGATAAGGCCCCAATAATGCTCCAGCCCCAGGTAAGTTCATCAATGCCCCCAATTTGCTCCAAATCAATTGTTAAAAGAGTCCAATTTCACTCTGATCAGGCCTCAAATGCTCCAGATAAGTTCACCAAGGCCCCCATTATGAAATGCGTTCTTATAAGAGTCGCATTTCACTCTGATAAGGCCCCCGATATTGCTCCAGATAATTTTTGTTGATTCCCCCACCCCCACCCCCGAAATTCACTTTGCCCCCACCCCTTGAAAAAAAATTACTGGTGCCGCCACTGATTTTGCTCCATATCACTTCTTATAACAGCCCCATTCACTCTGATAAGGCTCCCAATATTACTGATAATGCTCCAGATAAGTTCATCAAAGCTCCATTTTGCTCCAAATCACTTCTGCAAGAGTCCAATTTCACTTTGATAAGGCCCCAATAATTAAAAAATAGTTCAAATCAGTTCTTATAAGAGTCCAATGTCACTATGATAAAGCCCCCAATAATGAATGGTTCAGATAAGTTCATCAAGGCCCCCATTTTGCTCCAAATCACTTCTGTGAGAGTCCAAATTCACAGTGATGAGGCTCCAATAATGCTTCAGATAAGTTCATCAAGGCCCCCCCATTTTGGTTCAAATCAGTTCTTATACGAGTTCCATTTTACTATGATAAGGCCCCAGATAATTTCATTATCATAGTGAAATGGGACTCGTATAAAAACTAATTTGAACCAAAAATCAAGGCCACCATTTTGCTTCAAATCAGTTCTATATGAGCCCAAATTCACTTTGATAAGGCCCCAATAATGATCCAGGTAAGTTCATCAAGGCTCCTCTTTTGCTTCAAATAGTTCTTATACCAATTTCACTCCGATGAGACCCCAATAATACTCCACATGTTGCAAGACCCCCCATTTTGCTTCATATCAATTCTGTAAGAGTCCAATTTCATTCTGATAATGCTCCTGGTAAATTCATTTTAATTACTTATCAAGAGCATTGCTCCAAATCGGTTCAAAAGAGTCCTATTACAGATAAGCCCCCAAGTTGATCAAAGCCCCCATTTGCTCCAAATCAGTTGGCAAAAACGAAGACCCCTAGGGCAATTTTGGTTAAAATTCTCCCTAGTAGTGGTGGTGGTGGTGGTGGTGGGGCACTTAACACAAATGACCATACAGGTATGCCCCCCCCCCATTGTTTGGACTGTGCAGCTCCAAAGGACCCCTGAAGTTAACCAAGACCCCAGATTTGGATAATTTTTAGCTCTAAAAGACCCATAAATTGCTTAAGAAAGCACCTTGTTTTTGACCATTCACAGCTTCGGAAAGACCTTTTATCAGTAAGCTCTCAGCTCTCAAAGACCCAGTGCCGCCCAGAGCCATTGCGGGCCAGGTGGTAAAATGAACGTCGGGCCCCCATTTTTATGGGCCCCCTGAGGTCTCTTTTCTTCACTTTTATGGGCCCATTAATTTATACTTTCTTTATTTTTTACGAGGCCCCTAGAACCCCGGGCCAATGCACCCCCTTAACCCCCCTTGTCGGCGGCACTGCAAAGACCCATCATTTCCGAATTCCGGGGGAGCACACTCACCCTTTCTCCACCTAAAACGCTATTGCTATTATAGTTGAAACAACATTTAAGGAGACCAATACACACAAAATTTCATGTTTTACAGATTTTTTTATTGAAAACATTATTTATTTAACAAAGTAGTTACTGTTTGTGTTCAGCCTAGAGTCTACCATCTCTTGCTGTTCAGTATTTACATTGTGCTTTATTCCATGGTACACTACAATCTCTAGGGACATAATTCAATGACCTGTATACACATATGCAGTAAGAACTTAGACCCCTTTAAAAGTGGGTATGATATTAAACATCATCCTTGTTGACACATGTCATTGCCCTATATTAACACACATGGGGTACTTAGACCTCTTGAAAAAATTGGGTATTTCACATGAACATATCACAAGCAATAATGGTTTCTTTAGGGTAATGTTACCATGGTTACAGTGTGATAGGGAAACATGTTTGTGCTTCTGTGATCTCAAGATGATCTCGGGGACAACTTAAAGTGTTAAGTCCAGACTATTCTTAAGACACCACTCCCATGTGGGTACAAGACATGTTTGTCCTTTTATGATCCCAAAGCGTAACTTTAAAAATAGAAAAAAATATATATCTTACAGCTTAATGCGGCCCATACACGTTCAATCTTATTGATCAATATCAAAGACCCTAGATGCAAGAGTGGATACAAAATCTACCATTGAACACATACAATGGTAGATTTTGTATCCACTCCTGCATCAAGGGCCCCCGATATTGATCAATATTTCGACTGTGTATGGGCCGCATAATAGCGGGCATTTTTAAAGTTTTACATGATGTGTGATGCGATCAAAATGCAAGCAAAACAACTTGCCTGTTGAACCCCATTCAGCAGGTATTCCATTTAAATTCCATGCTCCCCCTGTGGAAGATTTAGTGCATGTCTTCCACAGAGGGACTATGTTTTTAAATGTTATTGGTCAGGGATAATTATTTTGAAACCCATAATATATAAATTAGTTATGCAAATTGATGACTTTCTCCATTCCCAAAGTTTCCCCATTCCCAAACTGAACACAAAATTGCTCTTCTTTTTTCCTCACCCCAATGAAAAACAAATAATTATTAGTAAATAAAAATAAAATAATAGCAGTAATAAAATGGTTTAGGTACAAAAATATGACAATTAGTATGGCACTACATGTTATCATTTCAGAAGAATTAATATTAATATTAATTATTACTGAGGAGAATATTATTACCTGTTAACAATGGACTATTCCAGTTGAAATCCACACACCCCTTATAGAACTCATGACTTTAATCTTCCACACAGGGAGTGTGAATTTCAAATGGGATTACCTGAATGGGTGACTCTATTTGAAATCTACAACCCCTGTCTGGGCAATTAAGGTCATGTGTTTCACAGGGGGTGTATGGATTTCAACTGGAATAGCCCAATTGTATTACATAAACCACATAATAACAAAAGAATGATGGGTGATTTAATACAATTTGGTGCACTCAGAGTATGAGGTTTTGTACCCAAATTTTCAAAGGTCATTCAATGAATGTACAAATGTATTGGGTTAACATCATTGTGCCCTGATAGATGAGCATGTTGCGGATCCCTGATCTTAAGCTCACAGGGAGACTGTCAGTTCTAAATTGCTACAAATAAAGTTTTGTGCTGTTTTTGTTTCAATTTTGAAACTGGACAAAGTGGACATGGTCTTAAATTTCTTAAAGCTATGGTTATCAAAGTCCCACAACTTTAAACATTGATTGTGCACTTAACATTGGAATCAAAGCACAAACAGGGCATATTTTAGTTGACAATATTGAAGGGAAAATTGATGGTTGTATGACGATCTTGTGATCCCCAAAATTTTGTATAAGACCTGTTACTGCTACAAAACCTCAAACCTGGGTTGCAATTTGCAATGGATTATTCCATTTGAAATCCATACACCCTATGGAAGACATGACCTTAATATCCCACACAGGGGGTGTTCATTTCAAATCGAGTTCAGGTAACCTAATTTAAGATTCACACTCCCTGTGTGGAGGATAAAGGTACTGTCTTCAATAGGGGTGTATGAATACCAACCAGAATAGCACAAGGTGAGACCAGCTAAAATATGCCCCGAGAACAAATTGAAAATTATTAAATTAATAATATTGAATACTGGACTATGTATAAAATCATAGAATGAATGTAACCATGACGGAGAACATGAACATAACATTGCCGGGCAGGAAAAAGCTCCTATGTGCTTTTGGCCCCTGAACATGTTTAAAACAACAGGTTACATACATGCAGGAGTTTTTGCTTTAAACATGTTCAGGGCCAATAACACATAGAGGAGGTTTTTCCTGCCCAATGACGATAACAAGTTTTATTAAAACCATACCAAATATCAAAAAGCAATGAATATAATATTAGTTTCACTGACGATGTGACCAGAGATATGAAATGACAAATTCCATTAACGATATTCAACAATCAAACATAAATATGTGCAATCGAGCCCCATTATAACACCTTTGATTTGTAATCATTTTTGTAAGCCCAATTTTGTTTAATAACCAATTTTCAACAGAGACATTGGGCTATCTTATTTAATATCCATACACCCTCTATGGAATACATGCCCTTAATCTCTCACACAAGGAGTGTAGATTTCAAATGGAATCACACATTCAGGTAACCCCATTTGAAATTCACACCCCCTGTGTGGAAGATTAAGGTCATGTCTTCCATAAGGGATGTATGCATTTGGAATAACCCATTTGGATCAAACCAGGGGTGTGATTCAAAACTTGTGACATATCCTGAAATTAGTAGAAAATCCTGAAAAACATGGGTGAAATTCTGTTAAAATACTCCAAAACAGGCTGGAAATCAACACAATTGTGTAAATTTTGTCCACAAAAAATCCTGAAATCAGGAAAAATCCTAAAGAATCACACCCCTGTCAAACATAGCTGCCATATGCAGAAATAAAACATTTAAACAAAATCAACACAAAAATCCACCTTGATTGTTCATGAACACACAATACATAAAAGTGTTTCCGAAAAAAAATCAGCCGTTTTCCATATTAATAGTATCAATCTATAAATCAAATACAAAAGTATTAGGACTATAACTACAATAGTGCATCATAATTTTTCTGTTTTTTCTTCTTCTTCAAAAATATCAAAATAAATTAAATTCATTTGAGTGTTACCATGGATTAAAGGAATATAATTTTGTATGTATAATTGAGTTAGTATGTACAGGGTGATATACAGCCCATTTATGAGACAAAATGATGCAACTGTCATGTACTACCTTAGCATATACTTCTTAATGCCATGGTAAATGTACCCGGGGGAGGGGGAAACCACTGTACCCGGAGGTACTCAGTACAAATAGCCATACGAGGATGTTCCGTAAACTTGGGTCACATTTTCAGCCATTTGGTATATCAATGACCCCTTTTTCCTAGAAAAACTTTGGTTTAGGGATGGGTCATTTTTGTTTAAATTTTCCAAAACAAAAAGAAAATACCTCAATTGTGCCTAAATTGTCTAAATTTGCTAATATTTGGGAATAGTTATCCTTTGGCAATTTGCTTTATATTTTATGAAAAGCGAAAGCTACGAGTCCAAATTTCTTGTTAAATTGGACGAATCAGAAGTTTGACACACTCATGCGGACTGCCATTGGGGTGCTGCTAGGCAAGCGTCACTTACACAATTAGGATCTACATGTAGCTTAGCACATGATGAGCACTGCGTGCAGCGTGTGACATAAACAACCTGGTTTTCCAATGACCCTTATATGGCTGAACTAGACTGCCACCTCCCATATTTTTTACTCCCTGGTGTACCCATACTTCATTGAATAAAAGTTGACAAATTTATGTGAGCAGCATTTTATGGCAAATAGAAGTGATGGTGATCAAATGATACATGAAAGTTACACCTTTTTACCCTGAATGGGCTGAGAAGCACACACAAAGACAACACGGTTAAGACCATTAGTCTGTGGGTGAATTCATAATGGTCTATCTCAGTTGAAATCCATACACCCCCTATGGAAGACATGACCTTAATCTCCCACACAGGTGGTGTAGATTTCAAACGGAATCATCCATTTAGGTAACCCCATTTGAAATTCACACTCCCTGTGTGGGAGATTAAGGTAATGTCTTCCATAGGGAGTGTATGGATTTCAACTGGAATAGCACAATTAGGATGTCATGTACACTTTTTTTTGTACAGAGTGCCGTTTTTCTCAATGGAGGGAAAACTCATATGCTGAATCTGAAAACTGCGGTCTGGTCATCATACACCAGGGACTGTCTTTTGGTATTGGCAGGAGAGCATTAAATAACTCTTCTGGAGCCTTTCAGGAGAGCTGTTTAAGAGCATTTAATAATAGAATGTAAGGAGAAAAATTGTAAACTAAGGAGAGCTAAAATTTGCTCTCCTATATCAGATTTAAGGAGAGCAGTAGAGAAGCGATTGCTCTCGCTCTCCTCAAAAGGCAGTCCCTGATACACCCGTAATTATCTACAATTCTAAGATATTTATTTTCTCGTAAAACAAAAGGTTGTGTGTGTGCATTGTGTGTAATATTATTATCATACATGCGGTAAAAAATATAAATATTACTAAATCATTAACTTAAATTAGGTTTTAAGTACAGATTAACTAAGAACATAGAAGCTAGCATTGGTTGAGATACCAGTGTCCCTACCCAAAATTTCCCGACAAGGAAATAACAAATAAATAAGACCGAACGTCCAGATGTTGTTACAATGTACTCTTCCAGTCTAAATCCATACGCCCCCTACTGAAGACATTACCTTAATCGTCCACACTGGGAGTGTGAATTTCAAATGGGGATACCTGAATGGGTGATTCCATTTGAAATCTACACCCCCTGTGTGGGAGATTAAGGTCATATCTTCCACAGGGGTGTATGGAGTTCAACTGGAATGGCCATTTATGAGAATCAAATGATTCTTGCTTTGCAAGAGTCAATTTTGACAAAATTTCACAAAACAGTATCTTTGAAAATATTATCAATTCCAACTTATTTCAATACCACTATATGGAATTAAAATTAAAAGTGCTTTAGGATGGGCAGTGGGTAGCAGATATCTTACACTTCCCACAATGCATTTCTCTCATTTCAATTTTCTATACTGATTTGCTATCTAGTGCAACATGGGTAGATAGTGACAAGTACCTCAATGATATGAACAGAGCACATCCAGATCTTGCAAACAATTTTTGTTCTTGACTATCGACCCATGCTTATCCAATAAAAACAAAGACAACCTGTACAAAGTACAGGAGTGTCATTTGCTGTAATGAGGTGATACCTCATGCTGCAAAGGATTCTGGGAAGGGTAAGACATCTTCTTTGGGCAGTGGGTGTAATCTGCAAGTTTTGTTGAATATCTCTTTGCTTTCTGTGTTAACACAATAGCCAGCACTTGCATACAAGATGGGTGGATGCCTGTACTGAAATTTCCAAATTTAGAGTCAAAAGTATGCATAGATCCTACATAATCTTACCACCTTCAAGGTTGTACCAAGTCAGGATATCTCTTAAAATGTGACGAGATAAGAAACAAGTATTTATATTTTGTCAACAGAATACAGTCCAACCTCTTTTATCCGATCATGATGGGACCAAGCATTGTTCGGATAAGTGAAAAATTCAGATAAGGGAATTACATGTAATTCTGCATTGACTGTCCCACAAGTATTGAAATTGGGACAATTAAAGAATGTTTCAACGTGGGGCAATAATGCTGAAAGATGGCTTTAGAGTGCTTTATGCAGCATACATGTAGATATGTTATTCTAAGCATTCAGAGCATGGAATTAACCCCATGAGAACTACCTGCCGATTGGTCACAAAGGAGTTTTCATTATCAATTGGACCAATAAGCAACATTGTTAGAATAATTTCACCACACAATTCACCACCGGGGTGAATTATTTGCAACACTCCATTCTGATTGGTGATTAAAGTGAAGATATCATGTAATTGACCAATCAGAGGCAATGTTAGATCAGCAGGTAGTCCGGATAAGAGAAGTTAGATTGTAGTAAGAAAGTACTGTCTATGCCTACCAATACTTGTTTAAACATACACTTGGACACTTTCATACTATACTTCCAATTTTTCACCCACAGAGCTTACAAAAACCTGGAGTCGGCTTACAAAAACGAAGCCTCAAACAGACAAAAAAAGCTACCAATAAGCTTCTCATTATCAATAAAATATTGGTTTGTACAGTGTTTGATATCACTGCAAACTTTATATACATTTATACACTGTACATCAGGAAAATCTTGCTTTCCAAAATATGATACAACATAATATTGTACATCCCATAATAGTAGCACACATCCCTCCCCATGATACACAATTCCCCACCCCAAGAATGGACTATTCCATTTGAAATCCATATCTATGGAAGATATGACCTTAATATTCCATGGAGTGTGAACTTCAAATGGGGTTACCCAAATTGGTGCTCCATTTGACATCTACACCCCCTCTGTGGGAGATTAAGGTCATGTTTTCCACAGGGGTAAGTGGAATTCAACTGGAATAGCCTAATAAAACATCCCCATCAATCAAAGAGTAAGCTCTGTATCGTATCATTTTCATATAAACTTGAGCGACTCTTTAAAAGTACTATATTACAGATTGGTTGCAGTCTCACACACATTAATTATACATTTTCCCAGTGCCCACATGGGCTGGTAGGATTGTGGATTGTTACACAACCCCCTCCTACAGAAACAATGCCCCCCATTATGAACTAGTTAATAGTTAATAGGATATTCTAGACTCTATACAAATGTATATGCCATCATAGCAATCACAACACTTGCAGCTGAAATTGATTCTCAACTTTTAAATTTATGCAGATTGATGTCATTGTGACCTTTGACCTTGACCTCTAAAACTCAAGAACCAATCTCTGCTCCTTCTCTGGTTATGACTGCTATCAAAGCATGTGTTCAGCAATTCAAATTATCAATAGGCTATTCCAGTTGAAATCCATACACCTCCATAAGACATAACCTTAATCTCCCACACAGGGAATGCAAATTTCAAATAGGACTACCTGAATGGGTGACTCTATTTGAAATCTACATGTATACCATCTGTGTGAGAGATTATGGTTATGTTTTTTCCATAGAGGGTATGAAATTCAACTGGAATAGCCCAATGGCCCCCCCCCCTACATTTCAACCATAAGCGTGCTCTGCTTAGTAAATAGAACTACGTTTGATACAGGGTTCTACCATAAACCCTAGAATAAAGGTCTGGAGTTCTACAGTATGTGCTTTGAATAGTGTAGGCGCTGTTCAAACTTTTACATTTATAAATTATTAATGAATTAATTACATCAAGATGTACTAAAATTTTGTTTTTACAAGGCATAGAATTTCTATTTTTACATTTCTTATTTATAATCATTTTTAATACATAACAAATGGGAGGATATATGGGCTATTCCTGTTGAAACCCATACACCCCCTGACATGACCTTTAATCTCCTACACAGGAGGTGTAGATTTCAAATGGAGCCACCCATTCAGGTAATTCAATTTAAAATTGACACTCCCTGTGTGGGAGATGAAGTCAATGTCTTCCACAGGGGTGTATGAATTTCAAGTGGAACAACCCAATCACCAGGGTGGATATTACCAATGTCAGGAAAGTATGGCTGTGATGTATTTGATGATCATGCTTTCATTTCTGGTCTGGGCAGTGTGTTTGGCAAAAGGTGGTGGTGGAATCATTATATCATTGATGATAAGAATGACAACATCACTATGGACCATAATGGCCTCATTCCTGTGGTATAGTTCAATAACCTCAATTAAACAATCATAGTGCAAAATTTGACCTCAAGTTGCAGAGTATGAGTTTTTGTACTCACATTTTTAAAGGTCATTCAATGAATGTACAAATGTATTGGGGTTAAAGAACTGTGCCCTGATAGATGAGCATGTTGTGGATCCTAGTGCATGTTTAGTATGGAGGAAGGACATATGGAAGGTACAACTCCCGACTTCTTTTTTTCAATTATTTTTATCAAACTTTTGAATAACTGGATGAAACAGTTGCAATTGGATCACCGCATGTCCTTAAATCTCTTAGATGGAGTATATGAATAGAAAAAGATATGCAGCGAGTTACCATGGTTACTTACACACAAAACACTTGATGATGGTACTGATATATACATATACCTGGTGCATTTTCATTCAATACTTGGTATTGGGATTAAAGCGATCAAAGAAGATTTTCACAGCATCCTACAGTGTGCTATTCCAGTTGAAATCCATACACCCCATAGGGGGATGGAATTCAATTGAATAGCCTAATACATTACAGGCTGATCATACCAAATTGTATAATGCAACCTTCAATCAATGCTTCAGGCTTTGGGGGACTTTGTTCGCTATGGTTAACTGTATAGAAATATGCAGAAAATAAGTGGTTGGTATCCCATTTTTATACCAAATTTCTAGAATTTGTCTAAAATATTGGAGCTCTAAGGTTTTGAACATAAAGAATAAGAAGTATATGAGGTTCCTTCTCATACGAGCTCCATTGATAACAATGCAGCAGGTCTGTCATTGTGTGCAGATTTGAATGGGGACCAACAGAGATATCAGCATTACCTCAACTGGTGTGAAATGCTCAGAGCAGTGCATTGTGGGATGCTGTAATTACCTAACTTTGATGTATGGTGTTGGCATCCCATACACTATTCGCCGATCGCAAGGTCATCTCAAAACGAGGTTCTTCCCCAACGTGCGTGCTGTATGTGCGTACGCCTGTCAAACACATGCTTTAATTACCTCACAAGTTAAAACAAAACTGCACACTTTGCGCATGCGTTTGCTGGTAGAACCTCGTTTTGGTAGCAAGATGGCGGATCCATGCCAAGGGTAAATACTGCACCTTACAGGGGGTACTCCTCACCAAAACCAACAAGCATGAATTTTCAGGTTTGGTACCCAATACCCACCTTGACATAACATATACTGTACCATACAGGGGGTGCTCCCCACTATAGCCAATAAACTTCAGGTATCCAATACCCATTTACATCAATTCTGGTTACACATGCATACCAATGAGGGGTCACTGAACTGAGGATCTTTTATGAGAATATGTGTCACACATAAAGATAGATTTGAATCTTTATACATTTGGCAGTGTAAGTAGCTGTTTATGTATAATATTTTTCATATTTTACACATTACAACGTTTTGTAGCTAATTCTTGCTTCTTTAATCCTACTTCAAATACTTCTACATTGGATCTGAATCTTTAAAATATGATACACTTTTAAACTGTTGCATTAACATTATGCATTTCAAAATTACACATGATTTACCTTGTAACAAATCGATAGGGATCTGACACAGCATCTGTATTATATATACATGCTTTTAAAAAGCATAGAAACACACTTGATGAATCTAAGACAAAGAGGCAAAAATAAAAGGAAAATTCTGATGTTATCAAGGGTATTCCACATGGCAAATATGGATCCGGATTGGCTTTGTTTCAGATCTCAGGGCCTCCATTTTGCCTTGGTTTGCGAGAATCAAATCCATCATAGTCGCTGCACTTACTGTATGATACAACAAGAGAAGTTGATTCTCACAACCGAATCTTACGAGAATCATTACCAGAATCGATTTTGTGATTGTCATCAAAATCTAGGCCCTGGATCTGGGACAAGAGAGCCCATACATGATTTATTGATAATGCATGCAATATTCTAGATTGATCTTAATTGGATCAAGATTGGTCTAGATTCGGGTCTGGATCAAGAGAGCCTATACACTTGTAGTGATGATGGCTGTGATCCCTCTATACGAGGTTAGGGAGAAGGAGGGATATATCAAGATCTAGCAAAAATTGCCCTTTACAGCAAAAATTCATAAATGTTGGTGTTTTAACACTAATAAAATAATCATTTTAATACAAATTATGTAATAATAAAAAAACCAATAAGGTTGAATTCTTGGATGGGATGGGACAAAATCAGAAAATAAATATGGAAAAGAGGGCTCATGGGTAAGGAATCAGATGATGAGGGTCACCTATCCATGCTTTCTTGACTGACCTCGGATTGTATCGGATTTAAGTTAAGCAAATCAGCTCTGAATAACACTATCCCCATCAAATCCAGAATACACAGTCTTATGTTATTCCAATCCAAATATCCACACACAAAAGCAGCCCATTGAATTCTGTCCTCGAAGATGAGATTACTGGCACAGTCCACTCCGATGGTAAATTCCGTGTTTTTGTAAGCTCCATTTATTTATTTCCAAAAAAGTGGGAGAGGTAGTCTGCTGAAAACACATAAAAATTCCACAGAACCAGCCAATTGT
Organism: Amphiura filiformis; assembly: GCF_039555335.1. NCBI lineage: Eukaryota > Metazoa > Echinodermata > Ophiuroidea > Amphilepidida > Amphiuridae > Amphiura > Amphiura filiformis. The sequence goes on from NC_092642.1 coordinate 45,362,235, forward strand.
AGTTCATTCTCAAAGTTGTACATAAAATTGTACACACATTCCATTCATCTGTAGCATGATGCACTACGCTTCACTTTTGCAAACAGCGCCCTCAACGCTGCTGCTGCTGATGCGTTGCATACACCAAAACAAAACAAAAATCTTCTTTATTTGGCATGGCAGCTTTGGTTGTCCACGTAAATTACAATAATAAGATAGGTACACATGTTTTCACAATATACATATTGCCCCGGTGCATTTTTTTTTTCTTCACAAAACCGGGTATAAATAAATTGTTGGCGAGTTTCTCACTAGTTTGCAAGGAAATTGCTCACGGCAAGTGTAATTATCTTGTCCATATTGAGTCCATTTTATCCTCGGGTGTGTGTGCATTGTTCTCGCCTAGTTGAGTCACACCCTGAACTCGCCTAGTTGAGTCACACCTTGAACTCGCTTTTCCTGCATCTTTGCTATTGTCTTTTTTTTTCTCTGAGCGCTGTGAGTCTAGCTGCAGGATTAGGGTTCCAACATTCTGACATAAGTTTGGCCATCGTCCGTAGACACTGCATGGAAAAAAGAACAATCAGAACAACGATATAAGCTAAAGATTATAACAAGCTAACATTGACATATTAATATGAAGAAATATGATGGTTAAAATTCATGAGCATATTATCAGAGATGCCACTCAGTTTCACTCAAAAAATCTGAAACTGGTCAGAAAAACCTGAAAAAGCATGCTAATGCTGGCCCAAAAGCCCAAAAACAGGCTGAAAATTAATAAAAACACAGTAATTTTGACTCGCAAAAAACTGAATTCAGGTTGAAATCTGAAAAGTGGCATCTATGTATTATCCAGAAGTGGTCGGGCATAAATCAAGGGGTTAGTGCAATTAATCCTAACACTGGACCCTGCTTTTTGGGATCGGAAGTCAAAGAAGATCCGAAAAAGTCAAGGAGAAGAAGAATTTTTGACTTGGCACCCCCAAAATTCTAACCTTTGACCCCTCGCATGCCAAGCACACGATCACGGACCGGTAGTTACACAGGTTATTGCTGCCCGGCCAGCAATTCCATGCACATATAACACTTAGGGTGATTGCGTCATCGCAGACCCTGGGATTCATGCATGCCCAGATTTTTTCATCATAAGATTTTGTAAGATTTTTGGGTGTTAGGGTTAGGGCACTGTCTGCAATAGCTACCAGGTGTCACAATGTTTAGATGTGTACAATATATAGAATGCAGTAATTGTCAAATGTCTATAGGGCAGCTATTACAGATAGGGCCCATCATCTGTAATAGCTGCCAGGTGTCATATTTGTATAGATGTATACAATATAGAATGGAGCAATTACCAAATATCTACAGAGCAGCTATTGCAGACAGGGCCTTCTTGTACTAACGCCTCAAATATCAGTTCTCTTCTTTTTAACAGATTAGATTCCAGAGATTTATCTTTTCTCTATATTTTTTTCCCTCTTCTAAATTTGTTCTCTCATCACATCAAAAGGCAAACATAAGTGTATGCACACATACATACACATTATATATACCACATCCTTGAATAATTCATCATCGCTTTCCCTCGATCTATCTACATTCACTATGGACCACAATGGCCTCATCCCTATGGCATCGTTCAATAACCTCAATTAAACAATTATACTGCAAAATTTGACCTCAAGTTGCAGAGTATGAGTTATTGTACCAAAATTTTCAAAGGTCATTCAATGAATGTACAAATGTATTGGGGTTACAGAACTGTGCCTAGATAGATGAGCATGTTGTGGATCCTAGTGATTGATAAAAATGACAACATCACTTCAATGTTCAATACCAAAACCGGTTTTCATAACTGCTGCACGATGCCTACGATGCACTTTGATTATTATCCTAGCTCGCTCATCAATGATGTATGGTCGCGCTAATCAAAAGGGAAAATTAGACGAGGCTATGTGGTAAGGATATTGCTGTTTGGTCAACACAGCCACCTTGCTTTTCAATCATTTGTTATTATGCAGTCACATGCTGCTACAATTCGTTCCCAGATAAATCACTTTATTGTATTTTCAGCGCTATAAAATATTATTGTACCTCGGGAAGGACAAGTCCAATAGGATTTCCAGAATAAGGTAACAAAAAAACAAAACAAAAACCGGCACAGACTGATCCAGATCAGTGGCGGTGCTAGGGAGGGGCAAGGGGCATTTGCTCCCGCAATATTTTTTCTTGCCCCCCGCTTTTGAGGCAAAACCCCAAAAATCATGTTAAATTTCATCTTTTTGTGGCAATTTGGCTATATGACATTATTTTTCCCCCTCAATGCCCCCCCCCCCAAAAAAAAACAATTCCTTGCGCCGCCACTGATCCAGATTTTAAGAAATTGGGGACATTTTTCCCCAGTACAAATAAATGCCGACACAAATGTCAAAAATGTCCCGATTTTTTAAAAATATTTTTTTGTATTTAAAAAAATTTACAGTTTGATTATTTTATTTGGTGAATATCATTTTGTGATTGCACACAAAAACTGCACAACCAATCGACCCTACTTTTAAAACATCCACTCGTGGAAAGGTGTTTTTTATAGCCCAAGGCCTAAAATATTGTTGTTTGATGTTACAGGTTGAAAAAGTACAGTCACTTCATTGTATGATTACCATGTTTACTGGTTATTCCAACTGAAATCCATACCCCCCTATGGAAGACATGGCCTTTATCTCATACTGAGGGGTGTAGATTTCAAATGGAGTTACTCATTCAGGTAAACCAATTTGAGGTTCACATCCC